>NC_064621.1:533806533-534109563 GCF_023898315.1 Schistocerca nitens | reverse complement strand
GTCCTCCAGTGACTGATGTCTCAGATTTGTGAGCTCAGATACAAACCGTGTGGAGAGAAATCCCTCAGGAACGTATTCAGAAACTTATTGATTCAATGCCGCGGCGTATAGCAGTTCTAACTGCAGCGCGTGGTGGCCACACGATATACTGAATAGTAGGGCTCAAAGGACATGTACAGATTTGAAAAGTAATCATTTGTTACTTGTCATGTACCTACCCTGTGGTATTGAATTAATGCGTTTCCTTCTTGGTGTTGCAATTTCCACACACGGTAGTGTATTTTACGGATATTGCATTTAATCGTCCGCAGGTGGTGGTCTCGCGGTAGCGTTCTCGCTTCCCGAGGACGGGGTCCCGGGTTCGATTTCCTGCGGGGTCAGGGATTTTCGCCTGCCCCCAGACGACTGAGTGTTGTGTCGTCATCATCATCATTCATCCCCATTACTGTCGGAGGAAGGCAATGGCAAACCACCTCCACTAGGACCTTGCCTAGTACGGCGGTGCGGGTCTCCCACATCGTTCCCCTACGCTCTGTCAAGAAGCATGGGACTTGATTTCCATTTTCCACATTTAATCATTCTGAAAAAGTTTTAACAGCTAAGTTCAGCAACTATCTTCGTATTTAGTGTTCCTCCTCTACATATGGTGCGTGGCGGAGGGTACCGTGTATCACTACCAGTCATTTCCTTTCCTGTTGCATTCTCAAGTAGAACGTTATAAGTGCTGGCTAAATGTAACAAATTCTGGCAATGTACATTCACTAATTAGAAGCATTGTAGGTAATTAAAATTGTGAAGGTGTGTTGTGAGTTGTGCTCCTGTACAGCTCAGAAGATTAGAACATTGTCCATAAAAGACAAGGGTCCAAGTCTCCTAGAGTTAACAAGTTTTACATTCGCTGAAGTCATATGGAATATTGCTTTCGTCAACTCAGTCAGGCAAACGAAAGTTTTTCTTCTACAAACTCACAGCCGCGATAAACGTGCCGTTAAAGTATTAGGCACTTCAGCAATAGCTTCAATATACCTACTTTCCCTTATGCAGTTCGTTGTAAACTATCCATTAACGCTTAAAGCAAGCAACAGAGAACGTAATTACGACACTAGACATACAGAGGTCGAATTATGCCACGACAGAAACTTTCTTCTCTTGACTAATAATGTAAAAGCCTAGAATACAGTAAAGTTACCGTTAAAAAGAAACTACTATTTTTTCATATTATGTTATCAATGGGCAAATTTTTATTTAGAAATATACAGTGCATATACAGTGCAAAACAATAACGCGCTTGCTTCTTGTTTTGAATCTAAAGTATGTAAAGTATGTTTCACTATTGTAAGTATTCAAATATAAGTGGAAACACAAACATGAATTATGTTGAAGCTTCCTGGCAGATTAAAACTGTGTGCCGGACCGCGACTCGAACTCGGGACCTTTGCCTTTCGCGGGCAAGTGCTCTACCACCTGAGCTACCGAAGCACGACTCACGCCCGGTACTCACAGCTGTACTTCTGCCAGTACCTCGTCTCCTACATTCCAAACTTTACAGAAGCTCTCCTGCGAATCTTGCAGAACTAGACAGCCTGGGGGATGTTTCCAGAATGAGATTTTCACTCTGCAGCGGAGCGTGCGCTGATATGAAACTTCCTGGCAGATTAAAACTGTGTGCCCGACCGAGACTCGAACTCGGGACATTTGCCTTTCGAAAGGCAAAGGTCCCGAGTTCGAGTCTCGGTCTGGCACACAGTTTTAATCTGCCAGGAAGTTTCATATCAGCGCACGCTCCGCTGCAGAGTGAAAATCTCATTCATGAATTATGTTAATAGCATCTAAACTAGATGGGTTTTAAAAAAGGTAAAGGCATCAGAGTGGCAGTTCTCACATTGCACTTGAAAATACACATCTCAAAAAAACTTTTGCATCACCTCGGTTCCGAGAGTTCCGGAACCTGTACATAAAATTAGAATAGAGATCAACATAAACATCATTTTCGCACTTTTTATTGTTCATGAAAACCACACATTGCGTGTTGTACCACCATATAGCGAGACCTTCAGAGGTGGTGGTCCAGATTGTTGTACACACCGAAACCTCTAATACACAGTAGCACGTCCTCTTGCATTGATGCTTACCTGTATTCGTCGTGGCATACTATCCACAAGTTCATCAAGGCACTGTTGGTCCGGATTGTCCCACTCCGCAACGGCGATTCGGCGTAGATCCCTCAGAGTGGTTGGTGGGTCACGTCGTCCATAAACAGACCTTTTCAATCTATCCCGGGAATGTTCGATAGGGTTCCTGTCTGGAGAACATGCTGGCCACACTACTCGAGCGATGTCGTTATCCTGAAGGAAGTTATTCACAAGATGTGCACGATGGGATCGCGAATTGTCGTCCACAAAGACGAATGCCTTGTCAATATGCTGGCGACATGTTTGCACTATCGGTCGGAGGATGGTATTCACGTATTGTACAGCCGTTACGGCGCCTTCCACGACCACCAGAGGCGTACGTCGGCCCCACATAATGCCACCTCAAAACAGCATGGAACCTCCACCATGCTACACTCGCTCGACAGTGTATCTAAGGCGTTCAGCCTGACCGGGTTGCCTCCAAACACATCTCCGACGATTGTCTGCTTGAAGGCATATGCGACACTCATCTGTGAAGAGAACGTGATACCAATCCTGAGCGGTCCATTCGGCATGTTGTTGAGCCCATCTGTACCGCGCTGCATGGTGTCGTGGTTTCAAAGGTGGAGCTCGCCATGGACGTCGGGAGTGAAGTTGCGCATCGTACAGCCTATTGCTCACGGTCTGAGTCGTAACACAACGTCCTGTGGCTGCACGAAAAGCATTATTCAACATGGTGGCGTTGCTGTCAGGGTTCCTCCGAGCCATAATCCGTAAGTAGCAGTCATCCACTGCAGTAGTGGCCCTTGGGTGGCCCGAGCGAAGCATGTCATCGACAGTTCCTGTCTCTCTGTATCTCCTCCATGTCCGAACAACATCGCTTTGGCTGACTCTGAGACGCCTGGACACTTCCTTTTTGAGAGCCCTCCCTGGCAAAAAGTAACAATGCGGACGCAATCGAACCGCGATATTGACCGTCTAGGCATGGTTGAACTACAGACAACACGAGCCGTGTACTTCCTTCCCGGTGGAATGACTGGAACTGATCGGCTGTCGGACCCCCTCTGTATAATAGGCGCTGCTCATGCATGGTTGTTTACATCTTTGGGCGGGTTTACTGACATCTCTGAACAGTCAAAGGGACTGTGTCTGTGATACAATGTCCACAGTCAACGTCTGTCTTCAGGAGTTCTGGGAACTGGGGTGATGCAAAACTTTTTTTGATGTGTGTAGAAGCAAGAATGAACAAAAATCAAGGCACCTCCACAGTACTTGTCGACCTATAAAAAGCGTTCAACAATGTAAAATGGTGCAAAAATGTTAAAAGAAAATAAAAGTGAACTATAGGGAAAGACGGGTAATATACAACATCGAGAAAAACCAAGAAGAAAAAATAAAGATGGAGGAGAAAAAACGAAGAGTTTGTATTACAAATAATGTAAGATAGGGATGGAGTCTTTCGCTCCTACTCTTAAGTGACATGGAAGATGCAATGGAGGAAATAAATGAAAGATTCAGGGGTAGGATTAAAATTCAGGATGAAATGTTGTCAGTGATTATATTCGCTGATGACATTGCTCTCCTCAGCGAACTCGAGGAAAATTATAGGACCTATGTGAAATGAATAGCCTAACGAGTGCAGAATATGGGTTGAGGGTAAATGGAAGAAAAACGAAAGACATGAGGAGTAGCACAAATAAGATCATCTACAAAGTTACCATCAAAATTGGTGAGCGCGAAGTAGATGAAGTGAAAGAATTCTATTAGATTGAAAGTAAATTAACATGTGACAGAAGAAGCAAGAAGGGCATAAAAAGAAGGCTATCACAAATAATGAAGGCTTCCCAGGCCAAAATAATTCTTCTAGTATCAAATCGGTTTAGAGGAAGAAATTTCTGAGACTGTAGGTCTGGAGCACAGCAATGTACAGAAGTAAATCGTGGACTGTGGGAAAATTGGAAGAGAAGAGAATCGAAGCATTTGATGTATGGTCTTATAGAAAGATGGTGAAAATTAGGTGGAGTGATGATGTTAGAGGTTCTTCGTAGAATTGGCAAGGACAGGGAATACATGAATACTGACAAGAATGAGCTACAGGATTATGGGTCATGTGTTAAAACATCAAAGAATAACGTCCATGGTGCTAGAAGGAGCCGTAGAGGATAAAAACTTGAAGGGAAGACAGAGATTGGAATACGTGCAACAAATAACTGAGGACGTCGGATCAGGTGCTACTATGAGAAGAACAGGCTGTCACAAAAAGTCGTCTAAATGAGTTCGATCCAAGCAGTAACGAAATGTCGTAAATTGAGGTTGTAAAGAAGAACAGATTACAAGATAAAAAAGACAAAATCTTACACATAGAAATGATAGTGTTCCTTGGTGCTTCCAGGTGATAAATTTGTCGATGTTTCAAAGAGATTACCGTTACTTTAAAACACAGAACGTTCCCACTCAATAGTTTAACAGATCACTTTGAACAGTGTGTGAAATACAGCTTTATCCTACAGAAGACAGTCACTGCAAAGGGCCATGTATTTTACACTGGCTGCATTGCAAATAATGAGCAGTCACATTGATTGTGTAATGACTTCACAGATAGAAACTATAATGTCGCTCCGGAACGGCATAGAACGTGACCAATTGAGATCAGTCCCACTTTTAAAATTACACCCCACACATGTTTTAGTTGGACCACTTTTTTCCCTTTGTGATAGATGGCGCTGTAATAGTCACAAACGTGTAAGTACGTGGTATCACGTAACATTCCGCCAGTGCGGATGGTATTTGCTTCGTGATACATTACCCGTGTTAAAATGGACCGTTTACCAATTGCGGAAAAGGTCGATATCGTGTTGATGTATGGCTATTGTGATCAAAATGCCCAACGGGCGTGTGCAAGGTATGGTGCTCGGTATCCTGGACGACATCATCCAAGTGACCGGACCGTTCGCCGGATAGTTAGCTATTTAAGGAAACATGAAGTGTGCAGCCACTAGTGAACCGTCAACCACGACCTGCAACAAATGATGAAAAATGTGTGTGAAATCTTATGGGACTTAACTGTTAAGGTCATCAGTCCCTAAACTTACACACTACTTAACCTAAATTATCCTAAGGACAAACACACACACCCATGCCCGAGGGAGGACTCGAACCTCCGCCGGGACCAGCCGCACAGTCCATGACTGCAGCGCGCTAGACCGCTCAGCTAATCCCGCACGGCAACAAATGATGATGTCCAAGTAAGTGTTTTAGCTGCTGTCGCGGCTAATCCGCACATCAGTAGCAGGCAAATTGCGCGAGAATCGGGAATCTCAAAAACGTCGGTATTGAGACTGCTACCTCAACATCGATTGCACCCGTACCATATTTTTATGCACCAGGAATTGCATGGCGACGACTTTGAACGTCATGTACAGTTCTGCCACTGGGCACAAGAGAAATTACTGGACGATGAAAGATTTTTTGCACGCGTTCTATTTAGCGACGGAGTGATATTCACCAACAGCGGTAACGTAAACCGGCATAATATGTGCTACTGAGCAACGGAAAATCCACGATGGCTGCGACAAGTGGAACATCAGCGACCTTGGCGGGTTAATGTATGGTGCGGCATTATGGGAGGAAGGATAATTGACCCCCACTTTATCGATGGCAGTCTAAAAGGTGCAATGTATGCTGATTTCCTACGTAATGTTCTACCAATGTTACTACAAGATGTTTCACTGCATGACTTCCAACATGATGGATGTCCAACACGTAGCTCGCGTGCGGTTGAAGCGGTATTGAATAGCATATTTCATGACAGGTGGATTGGTCGTCGAAGCACCATACCATGGCCCGCACGTTCACCGGATCTGAAGTCCCCGGATTTCTTTCTGTGGGGAAAGCTGAAGGATATTTGCTATCGTGATCCACCGACAACGCCTGACAACGTGCGTCAGCGCATTGTCAACATGTGCGAAAAATTACGGAAGGCGAACTACTCGCTGTTGAGAGGAATGTCGTTACACCTATTGTCAAATGCATTGAGGTTGACGGACTTCATTTTGAGCATTTATTGCATTACTGTGGTATTTACAGGTAATCACGCCGGCCGCGGTGGCCGTGCGGTTCTGGCGCTGCTGTCCGGAACCGCGGGTCTGCTACGGTCGCAGGTTCGAATCCTGCCTCGGGCATGGGTGTGTGTGATGTCCTTAGGTTAGTTAGGTTTAAGTAGTTCTAAGTTCTAGGGGACTTATGACCTAAGATGTTGAGTCCCATAGTGCTCAGAGCCATTTGAACCATTTTTTTGAACAGGTAATCACGCTGTAACAGCATGCGTTCTCAGAAATGATAAGTTCACAAAGGTACATGTATCACATTGGAACAACAGAAATAAAATGTTCAAATACCTACGTTCTGTATTTTAATTTAAAAAAACCTACCTGTTACAAACTGTTCGTCTAAAATTGTGGGCCATATGTTTGTGACTATTACAGCGCCATCTACCACAAAGCGAATAAAGTGGTCCAACTAAAACATTCATATTTATTTACGTACTACACGAATATGTAATGAAAATGGGGGGTTCCTATCTAAAAAACACAGTTGATATCCGTTTGACCTATGGCAGCGCCATCTAGCGGGCCAACCATAGCGCCATCTGGTTTCCCCCTTCAAGCTAGACAAGTTTCGTTCTTTGTAGTTTTTTCGTTTGACGCTTATTTCGTGAGATATTTGGCCCGGTCACGATCAATGGACCACCCAGTATATATGGTAACCATGGGATTTGTGTCAGGACTAAATCACATAAACTATGAAAGAAAAAGACTCCTTCGTTTTTAGTTTTTATTGTTTTTAAGAGTTTTTAATTTTTTGTTGCCAGAAAATGCAATTTTTTTAAAGTGTATGGTAAGAGTGTGAGCTGGTTCCCTGAAATATCAGATCGTGAAAGGGCAACATGCAACTGACTATGCGAAAAACGCTGTGAATGAAAATCGATTTCAACCTATTTGAACTTGAGCCTTGTTTATTATTATTGCAAAAGAAATCTTGATTGGGCACTGCAGTCGCTTAAAATGAATGGGTAAATCAGATCGGATCGTTGGTATAAGGAGTACGAGAGGGACCTCTCCAGCTGCTGAATCAGTGAGGATGGTATCTTCGACGACATTACTTTTCGTTGTTTTAATTTACAAACGGGTACTACTAGAGAATTTCGAAGGATGGAGACCGCGTAATAGTGTTACAGCAACGCTGACTTTAAGCCGAAAACTGTGTGGCGAAAGGTCAGCTGGATTCAGTGAATTTTGAAATGTTTTTGGATACTAAATTGCATCTTCATTGGTAACCACAGTATCGACTGAGTGGCATTCTTTATGTCCTCCTATTAATATTTATATGGAGTCTGTAAAAGATCACTATAATAAGGATAAACTTAAGAAATTAGAAAATCAATTGTTGGCACAACGTTATCAAGTTTCCAATCGACTAATGTATAGCCTTGCTCATGTGGTGTTGCTCCATTCCAGCAGTCAGTAATTGTAATGGGAATTGAAATCACCTCCTTCAAGGTGTACTTCATGTTAGTTCCTAAAACCAAATTAATATAGATGTCCACATAGGGGATGATTTAAGACAGGCTTGATAATATCAGCCCTTGTCCCTTATATGGCAAAGTTTGCCAAAAATTACAATCAAATACAGAAGATGGGAAGAAATTTGTTCTAAAATCGTATGGAAGAATACGTCTAACTGTTTAAATACGTTGCCATCGTAGTTAAAACCGACTGTGAGGAGGAAAGTAGAACAACTCATTTTCACAGCACATCTGTGCTATGGGAGAAACAGTTTATCCTATGGTATAGTTTAAATACTCTGCTGTGGAAGCTAAAACCGGATGCTAGAAAGAAAACCAATCCACACATTTTCCATCACAGCACAGCAGAGTGTTTTCTTACTCACAGTCGTGTTTTAGCCGGCCGCGGTGGTCTAGCGGTTCTAGGCGCTCAGTCCGGAACCACGCGACCGCTACGGTCGCAGGTTCAAATCCTGCTTCGGGCATGGATGTGTGTGATGTCCTTAGGTTAGTTAGATTTGAGTAGTTCTAAGTTCTAGGGGACTGATGACCTAAGATGTTAAGTCCCATAGTGCTCAGAGCCATTTGAACCATTTTAACAGTCGTGTTTTAAGGATACAGGGTACTTTTTTGGCTCAATATTAAACAAATTAGAAATATTTTGAACCTGCTTTGAATATTTTGGAACCTGCTTAGGGTTATTAAAATTGCAAAGAAATTAATGCATTTTCTTCCAAAATGCTGCCTCAAATTGAGGTACCATTGAATCAAATGTTATGCATAACATGAGGTACTACAACTGTTTAATTCCGCCTATTATGTATATTACAAGGATAAAAAACAACACATCTTACATTTTAATTTTTATAATTTTTTTCCTAGTAAAAATGTTACTTTTTCTATAATTTAATTGAATCTGCAATGAAGCTTAGGTCTACTACATAAGCATGGACTAGTGCAAGTTACAGAAAAAAATTAGAGCAATACTTTATAAACTTTAGAAAATATTTGTACCTGAATTCTGAAAGCTACAACTTGCAGATAATTGCGGATGAAGATATGAGTCCAATTAAACTGTGCTTCAGAACATTCCTGAAGCAAAGTCTTCATCCTGCAGCATTTCTTCATCTTCAAGCTTCTTCTTGGCATTCCTTTTAGCACTTGTTGCTTCTTTGGTAACTCGAAGAGCGAATCTTTCAGCTGCTTCCACCCGTTGTCTGTCACACACAAGCAATTGATCTTCCATGTTAGAGCCACATTTTATGCCTAAATTTCTCAGGAATTCCAACCTTCCCATCACTCCATCATTGAAACATATCACTGCATCTATTACACCAACTTTTAAAATTTTTAGTCCAACAAAAACATTCTTCGGTAATTTTTCCCATATGCAATGGTTGAGACTTTCATTTGTATTCTGATCACCCCCATGAAGACATTTACTGAGGAACCACACCAAGAATCTGCTCCTTCAGGGCAAAGTCTGGGCACATGGTGGTCATCTGTGGACAACATATGAAAGTAAGTGGCCCATACACTTTTTCTCGTTGCTGTAACATCATTCAGAGGTGCAGTTCGTCTAATGGTCAGTCCATAATAATTCTGAAGAAGGTCTATTTCAGTTTCTGTCTATCTGCCTCGGCCAGACAGAGAGTTTCCATCAGATACCAACTTTCCTTTCATTTCCCTTCGTAGCTTCCTCAAGCTAGCACCCATCCTCTTTTGCACATGCCCACAACACTCCAGTTTTGTTACCAAGGTATCACCATAAACATTGAACTCATTAATTTTATTGAATGCTTTAGAGTCCCGACGGCCGCGGTAACCGTGCGGTTCTAGGCTCTGCAGTCGGGAACCGCGGGACTGCTACGGTCGCAGGTTCGAATCCTGCCTCGGGCATGGATGTGTGTGATGTCCTTAGGTTAGTTAGGTTTAAGTAGTTCTAAGTTCTAGGGGACTGATGACCTAAGATGTTAAGTCCCATAGTGTTCAGAGCCTTTAGAGTCTCCATCGCCTAGGTACTTCGTATATCTAACGTTATAAACGGGCACTGACCTCTGAAATATTCCTAGAGCTCCATCACACTCCATACCTCCACTGTAACCACCATAATTCTTACAACACTGATGTTCAGTATGTCCTTCAGTGTTACCATGGCAGGTGTGGCAGTACTTAGATAAGCACTCAACATCAACAGCTTTTCCATTCTCCAGAGAAGCAGCACTTACACCATTCACGGAACTATGTCCTCGATGTTGCCATGTCCCATAAACTGCAACAGCACTGTCCCTGGTTCCACTAATATATACAGTTACTTCTACTGCACGTTTCACAAATGCTTTAGATACAACCGTCAAGGCACCTAAAAGTATTTTTACGTACTTGCTGAACCTACTGGGAGGAGGAGGAAGGTCCATCAAACCACAAAACGTTTGAGCAGCCTTTTTTTTCCTTTTCCTATTGCACACATTGCATACATTAATTTCAAATTCACATCATATGAACTATGCACAATACTCGAAGTTATTTTCGAGGTAGATTTATTACAGGATCTACACAGAACAACCACTTTTGACGCTAAACCCTTCCTGCTACTTTGTTGTTCAGTTATTTCCAGACAGCTACAGCATCACATTGTTTACATTTCGCCACTTCATTTATCAAAGAAGATAAGATGCCCACATCAACAACAACAAATCCACTACAAACAGCGCCATCGTTAACACAAAAATTTGAATCACCAGAAGGCGCGTCATGTGGGATTTTCTTCCCTGAAGATCTAATACATCGGTTACTTTCAACAGTGGGGCTTGCTTCGTTTGTGAACTGGTTACCACGGAATTTCCTTTTATTGAATTTCTTGATGCGTGGCATAATTCATCTACACCTACATCTACATACATAATCCGCAATCCACCATACGGTGCGTGGCGGAGGGTACCTCGTACCACAACTAGCATCTTCTCTCCCTGTTCCACTCCCAAATAGAACGAGGGAAAAATGACTGCCTATATGTACGAGCCCTAGTCTCTCTTATCTTATCTTTGTGGTCTTTCCGCGAAATATAAGTTGGTGGCAGTAAAATTGTGCTGCAGTTAGCCTCAAATGCTGGTTCTCTAAATTTCCTCAGTAGCGATTCACGAAAAGAACGCCTCCTTTCCTCCAGAGGCTCCCACCCGAGATCCTGAAACATTTCCGTAACACTCGCGTGATGATCAAACCTACCAGTAACAAATCTAGCAGCCCGCCTCTGAATTGCTTCTATGTCCTCCCTCAATCCGACCTAACAGGGATCCCAAACGCTCGAGCAGTACTCAAGAATAGGTCGTATTAGTGTTTTATAAGCGGTCTCCTTTACAGATGAACCACATCTTCCCAAAATTCTACCAATGAACCGAAGACGACTATCCGCCTTTCCCACAACTGCCATTACATGCTTGTCCCACTTCATCTCGCGCTGCAATGTTACACCCAAATATTTAATCGACGTGACTATGTCAAGCGCTACACTACTAACGGAGTATTCAAACATTACGGGATTCTTTTTCCTATTCATCTGCATTAATTTACATTTATCTATATTTAGAGTTAGCTGCCATTCTTTACCCCAATCACAAATCCTGTCCAAGTCATCTTGTCTCCTCCTACAGTCACTCAACGACGACACCTTCCCATACACCACAGCATCATCAGCAAACAGCCGCACATTGCTATCCACCGTATCCAAAAGATCATTTATGTAGATAGGAAACAACAGCGGACCTACCACACTTCCCTGGGGCACTCCAGATGATACCCTCGCCTCCGATGAACACTCACCATCGAGGACAACGTACTGGGTTATATTACTTAAGAAGTCTTCGAGCCACTCACATATTTGGGAACCAATCCCATATGCTCGTACCTTAGTTAGGAGTCTGCAGTGGGGCACCGAGTCAAACGCTTTCCGGAAGTCAAGGAATATGGCATCCGTCTGATACCCTTCATCCATGGTTCGCAAGATATCATGTGAAAAAAGGGCGAGTTGCGTTTCGCAGGAGCGATGCTTTCTAAAGCCGTGCTGATGCATGGACAGCAACTTCTGTGTCTCAAGGAAATTCATTATATTCGAACTGAGAATACGTTCGAGAATCCTGCAACAAACCGATGTTAAGGATATTGGTCTGTAATTTTGAGGATCCGTCCTTCTACCCTTCTTATACACAGGCGTCAGCTGCGGTTTTTTCCAGTCGCTCGGGACTTTACGTTGGGCAAGAGATTCGCGATACATGCAAGCTAAGTAAGGAGCCAATGCAGTGGAATACTCTCTGTGAAACCGAACTGGAATCCCATCAGGACCTCGCCAGCTGCTTCGCAACCACAGGGATGTCTATCACTGTGTTCTCTGTACGAGACTCAAACGGCGGTATGTTTGTACGATCCTCCTGCGTGAAAGATTTCTCAAATGCTAAATTTAAAATTTCAGCTTTCGTTTTGCTGTCTTCCGTTGCCAGGCCAGACTGATCAGTGAGTGACTGGATGGAAGCCTTCGACCCGCTAACCGATTTTACGTAAGACCAGAATGTCCCTGGGTTTTCAACAAGATCTTTTGCTAAGGTATGACGGTGGTAGTGGTTGTATGCTTCGCGCATCGCTCTTTTTACAGCAGCACGAATCTCTACTAACTTTTGCCTGTCCTCATTCTCCCGATCTTTCTTGTACCGCGAGTGCAACTGTCTTTGCTTCCTGAGCATTCTCCGAATTGCGCTGTTAAACCACGGTGGGTCTTTTCCGTCGGTAACCCACTTTTTCGGCACATACTTCTCCAATGCGTGATTTACAAGTTGTTTAAAATTTGCCCATGATTCTTCCACGTCCATCGTACCGGAAGTAAATGAAGTCGATTCATTTACTAAGTGGGATGCTAACAACGCTTATCTGCTCTTTCTAGCAAGAATACTCTCCTAGCCTTCTTGACCGACTTTTTAACTTTTGTAACCATAGTCGTAATGACAACATCATGATCACTAATCCCTGTCTCAACACTGACACCGTCGATGAGGTCTGGTCTGTTCGTGGCTACCAGATCTAAAATACACTCCTGGAAATGGAAAAAAGAACACATTGACACCGGTGTGTCAGACCCACCATACTTGCTCCGGACACTGCGAGAGGGCTGTACAAGCAATGATCACACGCACGGTACAGCGGACACACCAGGAACCGCGGTGTTGGCCGTCGAATGGCGCTAGCTGCGCAGCATTTGTGCACCGCCGCCGTCAGTGTCAGCCAGTTTGCCGTGGCATACGGAGCTCCATCGCAGTCTTTAACACTGGTAGCATGCCGCGACAGCGTGGACGTGAACCGTATGTGCAGTTGACGGACTTTGAGCGAGGGTGTATAGTGGGCATGCGGGAGGCCGGGTGGACGTACCGCCGAATTGCTCAACACGTGGGGCGTGAGGTCTCCACAGTACATCGATGTTGTCGCCAGTGGTCGGCGGAAGGTGCACGTGCCCGTCGACCTGGGACCGGACCGCAGCGACGCACGGATGCACGCCAAGACCGTAGGATCCTACGCAGTGCCGTAGGGGACCGCACCGCCACTTCCCAGCAAATTAGGGACACTGTTGCTCCTGGGGTATCGGCGAGGACCATTCGCAACCGTCTCCATGAAGCTGGGCTACGGTCCCGCACACCGTTAGGCCGTCTTCCGCTCACGCCCCAACATCGTGCAGCCCGCCTCCAGTGGTGTCGCGACAGGCGTGAATGGAGGGACGAATGGAGACGTGTCGTCTTCAGCGATGAGAGTCGCTTCTGCCTTGGTGCCAATGATGGTCGTATGCGTGTTTGGCGCCGTGCAGGTGAGCGCCACAATCAGGACTGCATACGACCGAGGCACACAGGGCCAACACCCGGCATCATGGTGTGGGGAGCGATCTCCTACACTGGCCGTACACCACTGGTGATCGTCGAAGGGACACTGAATAGTGCACGGTACATCCAAACCGTCATCGAACCCATCGTTCTACCATTCCTAGACCGGCAAGGGAACTTTCTGTTCCAACAGGACAATGCACGTCCACATGTATCCCGTGCCACCCAACGTGCTCTAGAAGGTGTAAGTCAACTACCCTGGCCAGCAAGATCTCCGGATCTGTTCCCCATTGAGCATGTTTGGGACTGGATGAAGCGTCGTCTCACGCGGTCTGCACGTCCAGCACGAACGCTGGTCCAACTGAGGCGCCAGGTGGAAATGGCATGGCAAGCCGTTCCACAGGACTACATCCAGCATCTCTACGATCGTCTCCATGGGAGAATAGCAGCCTGCATTGCTGCGAAAGGTGGATATACACTGTACTAGTGCCGACATTGTGCATGCTCTGTTGCCTGTGTCTATGTGCCTGTGGTTCTGTCAGTGTGATCATGTGATGTATCTGACCCCAGGAATGTGTCAATAAAGTTTCCCCTTCCTGGGACAATGAATTCACGGTGTTCTTATTTCAATTTCCAGGAGTGTATTTCCATTACGCGTTGGCTGTCGATTTAGCTGCTCAAGACAGTTTTCGGATAATGTGTTCAAAGGTAATTCACTCGACGGCTTGTCTGTACCACCTGTAATGAATCCATAGACATCCCAGTCTATAGTAGGTAGGTTGAAGTCGCCTCCCACTAATATAGCATGATCCGGGTACTTCTGCGATACAGAGTGTAGACTTCCTTTGAATGATTCTAGAACTGTCACGGTGGAACCTGGTGGTCGGTAATAACACTCAACAATTAACTTTATTTCTCCTAGTCCTGTTAAACGTGTCCAGATAACTTCACAATCACACTCTACTTCGACCTCAGTAGACACAATATTTTTGTCAACTGCAATGAAGACACCACCTCCTACGGTGTCTAATCTGTCTTTCCGATACACGTTCCAACCCTCACTAAATATTTCAGAACTTCCTATCTCAAGGTTCAGCTAGGTCTCAGTCCCGAGAATAATTTGCGCGCCACTCGCTTCCTGGAGGGCAGTAAATTCAGGAACTTTATTCCGAACACCCTGAAAATTTACTGCTAATATCTTGATAGCTGAAGTGTCTTTACACTGAACGCGTCCTGATTTCCCTGCCTGCACGCTGACTGGTGAGTGTTCATCAGGACAACCCGCACTACTGCCTAGCCTAAAAAAAAAAACCATGTGCACGCCACAAGTACTCTGCTACCCGCTTCCTTTGTGTAATGCACCACTGACCTATCAAGGGGCGTCCTACAATTCCCCACCCAATAGCGCAAGTCTAGAAATCTGCAGCCAAGACCGTCACAGAGTCGACGAAGCCTCTGGTTGAGACCCTCCACTCGGCTCCAAACCAAAGGACCCCGATCCACTCTGGGAACGATGCTGCAAATAGAGAGCTCTGCTTGCACCCCGCGTGCGAGGCCAGCGGTCTTCACCAAATCCGCCAGCCGCCTGTACGAACTGAGGATCGCCTCAGAACCCAAGCGACAGGCATCATTGGTGTCGATGTGAGCAATTACTTCTAGACGACTGCACCCCGTACGCTCGATAGCCGCAGGAAAGGCCGCCTCCACATCTTGGATGAGGCCCCCCGGCAGACAAACCGAGTGCACGTTGGAATTCTTTCCAGCCCTGTACGCTATTTCCCTAAGGGCCTAACGCTGGAGCTCCCAATAACCAGCAAGCCTTTGCCCCCGCGTGCCTGCTCGGGCCCTGCTGAAGGAGAGGCCACCTGCCCACTGACAGGCCAGCCTCCACATTGACCCTCCGCCTCGAGCGACGCGAACGCGTTGCAGTCCGCCACTCACCCTGAGGTGAGGGCGGCCCCGTGGCTCGGCGGCTGAGTCAGCGGACGCAGCAAGCCACACCTGGGGTGTCTCAAGCGACGCGCCAGACCCTTCGCCGTCGCTGCACCTCGAGGCAGCAGCCTGAAGGCGGCTGACCGTGGCCGACAGCACCCTCAGCTGCTCGCGAACCGCGGCCAGTTCCTCCTGCGCCCGCACACAGTACGCACACACCCTATCCATCCTACTGCTAATATCTGGACGTATAGAGTTGCGACAAATAAAACAGCAATATGCGACTGCACAGTTGCGTCACCAGCGCCAGATTGAGCTGCGATATATGAACAATTACTTACGAACTAATCAATCAAATGGCCACGACTACGCCACTATACAGATATTAGAATGACAACCGCCTACGCGATGTTACAATCTACCGTTATTAAAATTTGATACCACCCCTTTCTAATTCGAAAATTTCACCACGCAAGCACACAAAAACACAAAGTAATTTGAATTAAACCTGCAGAACTAGTACAAAACACTGAATATACGACTAGTTTCTGCTACTGCTGCTCGCACACGTCACTCTGCAAGCACAGATGAAACTGCACTGGCCTCTGTCCGCTGCTAACTGACTTTACGAAATAAACAGAAAGCACTGGCTGTGCAAAACAAACAACTGACTAACGACTCCGCGAATTTATTCTTTACAGCTATCAATAAGCAATATAACTCCTCTCAAATACGAGAATATGCAAGGATTTTATGTAATTAAATATGCAAGCGCACCAACACTCGGAAAGAAATTGAGAATCAAATTACAAAACAAATATGAAAGCTAAATATGCGACTCCCTACTGCATTGCTGCTGCACTACTGCTGCACTGATACTTCACCAGCGGCTGCTCAAGGCTCACTGCTCGTTCGTAGATAACATACAGGAGCGACATCGGTACATAAAGCTGCAGTAATAGCCTGTAGGATGCATTTTTCCAGTAATGAGCGTCTAATGACTGATGATAATAATGATGATGACTTTGCCGACATAAACTGCAACGATAGGTTTCTCCGAGGTGATGCAGTTATCAATGACGAAATGTCACCTATAGAAAGCTGCCCGAATTGATAGCTGTATGTAGACATGTGCCTGTAAGTGTAGAAGAAAAAATATATTTCTGTAGTACAGGGGAAGTGAATTTATTTTATTTCAGAATCAATGACGTTATTGCATTCACTCATTCCATCAACTAACTCTAAGTGACAATACGTGGCAATGCGAAGTCGAACGATCATAGTTTCAGTTCTGGTACTGTACAATATCGGGAAATATTTTCTGTACCATAGAGAATTTTAGTATAACAGAATTCTGTCCTAGTATTCCGGCTGAAATCACGTAGAATAACGGCGAATATCAAAAATAATCAGAGAACGGCATCGCGATTGAAAAAAATGACTTCTACAAACACCACAGATTGTTACATCAGTTATAAAAAGTTTGAAGATACGTAGAGAAAGAGGTTTGTATGCTCAAAGAGTTTTCAGCAAATCTTGATGGACCAGGATTTAGACAATAATCTGACAATTGGCAAGAACTGGATTCAGATGAGGCAGAAATCTTTATTTGCAATTTAATCTTTATTTCGAATGATTTATGAATAAAACATCTTTCGTGCGTGTTGGTGATATGCCTACAAAGTTTTTAAAACAACAATAGGCACACGGGATCAATGAATGTATTTACAGCATGATGCAGTCGATATGATGCAGTCGATCGGCTTTCTACCATACGTGGGGGAACAACATCTGAATCGCACTTACCTAATTAGCGAAGTGGCTATGTCAGTGCCATTTTCTAAGCACCATGATCTCCAGACTTTATACAGACAGATTGTTACAGTATGACGTTGCACGAGAACAGAAAACTACAGAAGAAAGGTGGATACGCCAATGAACTGATATGTTGCATCACGGGCGCTTCTGCCTTTTTTTTTATGAAAGGGAGCGTTTCATGAAGAAAAAGAACGATACATGTTCTAAGAGCGAAAAGTGTGTTTAAATTGATGGTGGGTATTGTGTACAGCTAAAAACTTAATTTTTCACTGTTTTGAATTGATTGGGAATTGTTTTAAACTTCATTGTAAAACATTTAAAATTTATTTTAAACTACTTAAAATTGATCGCAAACTGTTTTAAATTCACTATGAACAACCAAAAATGTATTGCAAATTGTTAAAAATTTGTAGTGAAGTGCTGAAAATGTACTATGAATATTTATAAATTTGTAACATGACATGAGGTTTATTATGACTACGCCAGAGCTTATTTTTACTTTTTAAGCAGTGATAAGGCTGATGGAGCGTCCATATTTTCACGATAATATCTTCTGTGGCCGCTTCTTCGTATCTGAGTGCGTTCAGAATTGTTGCCAGCTCCGGCGTCATTACTGTGTAGTTCAAATACCATCCCTGTTGCATTGATGGAAGTACTTCCGGCCGCTTGATCAAACTTTTAGCCGTGTTTGCACGATAATCTCACTGGAACTCTTCTGCTTCCAGGCTCTCATGTACTTGTTCCTGTAGTCAGAGATAGACGCCGTTGTGACGGGATTATAATATGTTTCAGGTTCATATCTGATATTTACAGCTGTTCGCAGTGTTTCAGTGCAGGTAGGTCACTTTTCTTCTAAAGTACACACACACACACACACACACACACACACACACACACACACATGCACACGCACACGCACACACACACACACGCACACACACACACACACACACACACACACAATCCTACGTTTTCCGCACAAGTCTTCAGCTTCCTGTAGCACAGTGAAGCAAACGTTGCTGCCTCATTCTCTACTGAGACTTTTCATTTCGCTGTGAGAACACTTGCGTGCTGATCTGATGGCAGTACGAGGCACTACAGGAACACAAGCTGGCCGTAGCTGACACCCAAGATCGAATCTCTGTTCTATATTTAAGCGCCAGACAAAGCCCAGGAATAACAGAACTCTGGCACCTTCCCGTGTAGCGAGAGTGTGTGCACAGCTTTCCAGTACAACCAACTCTTCCCACCAAAAAGTAAAGTGTCTCCTTCGGAATCGCTAGAAGAACCACTCAAGTTCCCTACTATTGTGAAGAAATTACTTCCATTTAGATTCATCATACAAGAATGGAGTTAACTTCGTTACATGTTGCAAGAAAAGTTATTCCTAAAGGCCTAAAAATGAGTCGCAATAAGTCAACAGATACTTCATTTTCTTAGGCTGTTCTTAGAAATTTATGACTCTTTTTGAGATTCAGGGGTTGGGGAACGCATTGTCTTAACTGCAAACTATTCATTGGTAAAATGACAGGAACGTTACGTCGATGGAAAACTGTATCGTGCTGCAGATAGACTTCCTGGCTATCAGCGCTCAGAGCAAAAATTGGCAGCTGACTCTCAACTTTCATAAATGCAACGTTCAGATATCATTAGACTGTTGCCGATCAGCCACTGGAATCAGCTGCCTCTAACATGACGATTTAAAACTAAAACAGTCCTATATATGTAGTCATGTTAAAGGCACATGAAAAACTTATATTTATCGGAAAACTATTATAGACGTTTAATTCATACGCAAAATAGTTAGCTTACAAAATCTTGGTTGAAACGATCCTTCATTACAGTTCCTCAGTATAGAAAGCTTACTAACTTAGATTAATAAGAGAGGGAGAACGTTCAAAGAAAAGCTGTGCATTTGAGTCACCAATTTGTTTAATTAGGGGGAGTATGTCAGAAATCTTCAGAGATTTCTAATCGGAGACGCTACAAGAAAGACGTCATGAATCCCCGGAGGCTCCATTCACAAAAATTCAGAGATCCAAACTGCGACTCAAGAAACAAATTTCCATCAAATGTTATACGAGCGTACATGTAAAGTGGACAAACAACATTTTTTTCCACGTATTCTCCGGCACACACCGTACATTGTCTTGCGGAGCAGAAATGCAGATAGCAGTATGTTGTTGTTGTTGTTGCTGCTGTTGTGGTCTTCAGTCCTGAGACTGGTTTGATGCAGCTCTCCATGCTACTCTATCCTGTGCAAGCTTCTTCATCTCCCAGTACCTACTGCAACCTACATCCTTCTGAATCTGCTTAGTGTATTCATCTCTTGGTCTCCCTCTACGATTTTTACCCTCCACGCTGTCCTACAATAGTAAATTGTTGATCCCTTGATGCCTCAGAACATCTCCTACCAACCGATCCCTTCTTCTAGTCAAGTTCTGCCACAAACTTCTCTTCTCCTCAGTTCTGTTCAATACCTCCTCATTAGTTATGTGATCTACCCATATAATCTTCAACATTCTTCTGTAGAACCACATTTCGAAAGCTTTTATTCTCTTCTTGTCCAAACTAGTTATCGTCCATGTTTCACTTCCATACATGGCTACACTCCACACAAATACTTTCAGAAACGACTTCCTGACACTTAAATCTATACTCGATGTTAACAAATTTCTCTTCTTCAGAAACGCTTTCCTTGCCATTGCCAGTCTACATTTTATATCCTCTCTAATTCGACCATCATCAGTTATTTCGCCCCCCCAAATAGCAAGACTCCTTTACTACTTTAAGTGTCTCATTTCCTAATCTAATTCGCTCAGCGTCACCCGACTTAATTCCACTACATTCGATAGCAGTATATGACTATTACTATTGTTATTATTACTACTACAACTGCGTTCATTGAGAATGAAATTCATGATCGAATGTTTCCTCAGGAACTGAGTATGGCCAGCAGACGTTCAATTCTTCCTACTGTCGCAAATCAACAAAACTTCGTTTTCAACCCGGCTGCCTACTCACTCGTATTGTGATTCGTGTGTCGACTTCAGAATACACTATATTAATTTTCTAGCTTTATTTTCACTTTCCGGTAAGGAACTTGATGGACCTCGGAGCTAACTTCGTGAACTTAAAAACCATTAACACTTTTCAGATAATTAGGGATACGCCAAGTGAAACAGATTACTGTTGTTCCAAGGAACATGTAAACGCAATTCTTCCACATTGGGATAAGACAGCGCATAAATCAAAAGATTAGATTCAAAATTGTACTTCAAGATGGCATTCATTCCTCAATTTGCGGAATGATATGGTTTTGTGATTACGAATCCCCATGAGGAACATATGATAAATCATTTCTTGTGATTAGTCTTCTACATTTTAAGGATATGCTTCACATCTGCCTGATAATTACGATAAAAGTACAATCACTTTACCCCTATTTTTACGTTTTACTTTATTACATCATGTACGTCTCTCTTCATGGTATGCAAAAATATTTTATTGAAAGAAACGGCGCCAACCGTTGTGACCGAGCGGTTCTAGGCACTTCAATCCGGAACCGTGCGACAGCTCCGGTGCAGGTTCGAATCCTGTCTCGGGTATGGATGTGTGTGATGTCCTTAGGTTAGTTAGGTTTAAGTAGTTCTAAGTTCAAGGGGACTGATGACCTCAGATGTTAGGTCCCATATGCTCAGAGCCATTTGAAAGAAACGGCTTACCATACAGTCATCTAGTCCACACTAAACCCTTTTGTTGCAATGTTCGTGCGCTATTAAGAGGATTCCCTCTAAATTAATTTTTTCATTAATATTACAACTTTAACGACAACCTGACGTGTTTCAAGAAATAATTTTTTTCATAGATGTTATGATTAGCCTAGCTATATAGTTTATAGAAGAATAAATCTTTTATGATCTAGTCCGGATATGAACACATCCTATCACAATATGGGCTGAGATATGGAGTTTATCAAAGGCTGTTTGGCAACCCATTCCCATTTTGTAACTATTTTATTTATTATTATTATTAGTACATATTACGCAAAACACAAAGGTACGGTGGAAAAGCGTTTAAAAGTTTGCATATCATTACGTTATAACGAAAGCCGGTCCTTGTTTATATAACTGCTTACCTTACTCTATTCATCCAGAATCGTTTCTCTCTGCTCCCAAAGCAGCTACCCTTACAGGCGGAGAGAGACTCTATCTGTCTTGTACTCAGTATGAGAAGTATTTTCGATAATACGCAATAAATATAAAACTATCAAACGTAAGAAAAATTAAGAAAAATGTCAATTAAAAAGTAATATGACTAGATACTAAAGAAACATCTAGTGGTACTGCCAGCTATGCGCAGGTCGGATTATATCCATCTTGCCACGTAGTGGATAATGTGGTCTCTCTCTTGAGACGTTGCGCGCAGCATTTCAGGGCAAGTTCCGCAACCCTACCTGCCGAAGCCACTCAGGACCCGTGGAACAGCAGCCCCATGACGTTCTATGACGGTTCCCCATTCTAGTCAAAACAGCACCATGTCCCCGGACGTCCTCGCGTAGCGTCCTCTTCACGTTTGTGCCATTCTGTTGTTAAGTCATCCCCGAAGATACACTATGTAATCAAAAGTATCCGGACACCTGGCTGAAAATTACTCACAAGTTCGTGGTGCCCTTCATCGGTGTGCTGGAATTCAGTATGGTGTTGGCCCACCCTTAGCCTTGCTGACAGCTTCAAAAAAATGGTTCAAATGGCTCTGAGCACTATGGGACTTAACTTCTAAGGTCATCAGTCCCCTAGAACTTAGAACTACTTAAACCTAACTAACCTAAGGACATCACACAACACCCAGTCATCACGAGGCAGAGGTGACAGCTTCCACTCTCGCAGGCATACGTTCAATCAGGTGCTGGAAGGTTTCTTGGGGAATGGCAGCCCGTTTTTCACGGAGTGCTGCACTGATTAGACGTATCGATATCGGTCGGTGAGTACTGGCACGAAGTTGGCGTTCCAAAACATGCCAAAGATGTTCTGTAGGATTCAGGTCAGGACTCCGTGCAGGGCAGTCCATTACAGGGATGTTATTGTCATGTAACCACTCCGCTACAAGCCGTGCATTATGAAGAGGTGCTCAATGGTGTTGAAAGATGCAGTCGCTATCCCCGAATTTCTCTTCAACAGTGAGAAGCGAGAAAGTACTTAAAACATCAGTGTAGGCCTGTGCTGTGATAGTGCCACGCAAAACAAGGAGTGCAAGCCCCCTCCATGAAAAACACGACCACACCATAACACCACCGCCTCTGAATTTTACTGTTGGCACTACACACACTGGCAGATGACGTTCACTGGGTATTCGCCATACCCACACCTTGCCATCGGATCGCCACATTGTGCACCGTGATTCGTCTCTCCACACAACGTTCCACTGTTCAATGTCCAATGTTTACGCTCCTTGTACCAAGCGAGGCGTCGTTTGGCATTTACCGGCGTGATATGTGGCTTATGAGCAACCGCTTGACCATGATACCCAAGTTTTCTCGCCCCCCCCCCCCCCCCTAACTGTCATAGTACTTGCAGTGGATCATGATGCAGTTTGGAATTCCTGGTTGATGGTCTGCCTATTACACATTACGACGCTCTTCAACTGTTGGTGGTCTCTGTCAAGAGACGAGATCGGCCTGGACGCTTTTGTACTGAACGTGTCCGTTCACGTTTCCACTTCACTACCAAATCGGAAACAGTGGACCTAGGGATGTTTAGGAGTGTGGAAAGCTCACGTACAGACGTATGACACAAGTGACCCCCAATCACCTGACCACGTTCGAAGTCCGTGAGTTCCGCAGAGCGCCCCGTTCTGCTCTCTCACGATGTCTAACGACTACAGAGGTCATTTATATGGAGTACCTGGCAGTAGGTGGCAGCACAATGCACCTAATATGAGAAACGTATGTTTTTGTGGGTGTCCGGATTCTTTTGATCACTTAGTGTATTTAGTGTTCTGTTTTTACCTCCCATTCCGTGCTTCCTTTCTTTATCATGCCACTCTGTATGTTATGCCTCTTAGTTTATCAATACTATCATTTGTCACATAGTAAGTGGACTGGATAAATTGCGTCACTTGTGTCTTTTTTTGTTTTTTGTCATCAGTCTACTGACTGGTTTGACGCGGCCCGCCACGAATTCCTTTCCTGTGCTAACCTCTTCATCTCAGAGTAGCACTTGCAACCTACGTCCTCAATTATTTGCTTGACGTATTCCAATCTCTGTCTTCCTCTACAGTTTTTGCCCTCTACAGCCGCTCTAGTACCATGAAAGTCATACCCTCATGTCTTAGCAGATGTCCTATCATCCTGTCCCTTCTCCTTATCAGTGTTTTCCACATATTCCTTTCCTCTCCGATTCTGCGTAGAACCTCCTCATTCCTTATCTTATCAGTCCACCTAATTTTCAACATTCGTCTATAGCACCACATCTCAAATGCTTCGATTCTCTTCTGTTCCGGTTTTCCCACAGTCCATGTTTCACTACCATACAATGCTGTACTCCAGACGTACATCCTCAGAAATTTCTTCCTCAAATTAAGGCCGGTATTTGATATTAGTAGACTTCTCTTGGCCAGAAATGCCTTTTTTGCCATAGCGAGTCTGCTTTAGATGTCCTCCTTGCTCCGTCCGTCAATGGTTATTTTACTGCCTAGGTAGCAGAATTCCTTAACTTCATTGACTTCGTGACCATCAATCCTGATGTTAAGTTTCTCGCTGTTCTCATTTCTACTACTTCTCATTACCTTCGCCTTTCTCCGATTTACTCTCAAACCATACTGTGTACTCATTAGACTGTTCATTCCGTTCAGCAGATAATTTAATTCTTCTTCACTTTCACTCAGGATAGCAATGTCATCAGCGAATCGTATCATTGATATCCTTTCACCTTGTATTTTAATTCCACTCCTGAACGTTTCTTTTATTTCCATCATTGCTTCCTCGATGTACAGATTGAAGAGTAGGGGCGAAAGGCTACAGCCTTGTCTTACACTCTTCTTAATACGAGCACTTCGTTCTTGATCGTCCACTCTTATTATTCCCTCTTGGTTGTTGTACAAATTGTATATGACCCGTCTCTACCTATAGCTTACCCCTACTTTTTTCAAAATCTCAAACAGCTTGCACCATTTTATATTGTCGAACGCTTTTTCCAGGTCGACAAATCCTATGAAAGTGTCTTGATTTTTCTTTAGCCTTGCTTCCATTATTAGCCCTAACGTCAGAATTGCCTCTCTCGTCCCTTTACTTTTCCTAAAGCCAAACTGATCGTCACCTAGCGCATTCTCAATTTTCTTTTCCATTCTTCTGTATATTATTCTTGTACGCAGCTTCGATGCATGAGCTGTTAAGCTGATTGTGCGACAATTCTCGCACTTGTCAGCTCTTTCCGTCTTCGGAATTGTGTGGATGATGCTTTTCCGAAAGTCTGATGGTATGTCGCCAGACTCATATATTCTACACACCAACGTGAATAGTCGTTTTGTTGCCACTTCCCCCAATGATTTTAGAAATTCTGATGGAATGTTATCAATCCCTTCTGCCTTATTTGACCGTAAGTCCTCCAAAGCTCTTTTAAATTCCGATTCTAATACTGGATCCCCTATCTCTTCTAAATCGACTCCTGTTTCTTCTTCTATCACATCAGACAAATCTTCACCCTCATAGAGGCTTTCAATGTATTCTTTCCACCTATCTGC
This sequence comes from Schistocerca nitens, assembly GCF_023898315.1. Lineage (NCBI taxonomy): Eukaryota > Metazoa > Arthropoda > Insecta > Orthoptera > Acrididae > Schistocerca > Schistocerca nitens. The sequence continues at coordinate 534,084,523 of NC_064621.1, read as the reverse complement.
TCTCTCCTCTGCATTTAACAGTGGAATTCCCGTTGCACTCTTAATGTTACCACCGTTGCTTTTAATGTCACCAAAGGTTGTTTTGACTTTCCTGTATGCTGAGTCTGTCCTTCCGACAATCATATCATTTTCGATGTCTTCACATTTTTCCTGCCATTTCGTCTTAGCTTCCCTGCACTTCCTATTTATTTAATTCCTCAGCGACTTGTATTTCTGTATTCTTGATTTTCCCGGAACATGTTTGTACTTCCTCCTTTCATCAATCAACTGAAGTATTTCTTCTGTTACCCATGGTTTCTTCGCAGCTACCGTCTTTGTACCTATGTTTTCCTTCCCAACTTCTGTGATGGCCCTTTTTAGAGATGTCCATTCCTCTTCAACTGTACTGCCTCCTGCCCTATTCCTTATTGCTGTATCTATAGCGTTAGAGAACTTCAAACGTATCTCGTCATTCCTTAGTACTTCCGTATCCCACTTCTTTGCGTATTGATTCTTCCTGACTAATATCTTGAACTTCAGCCTACTCTTCATCACTACTATATTGTGATCTGAGTGTATATCTGCTCCTGGGTACGCCTTACAATCCAGTATCTGATTTCGGAATCTCTCTCTGACCCTGATGTAATCGAATTGAAATCTTCCCGTATCTCCCGGCCTTTTCCAAGTATACCTCCTTCTCGTGTGATTCTTGAACAGGGTATTCGCTATTACTAGCTGAAACTTGTTACAGAACTCAGTCTTTCTCTTCTTTCATACCTCGTCCCAAGCCCATATTCTCCTGTAACCTTTTCTTCTACTCCTTCCCCTACAACTGCATTCCAGTCGCCCATGACTATTAAATTTTCGTCCCCCTTTACATACTGCATTACCCTTTCAATATCCTCATACACTTTCTCTATCTGTTCATCTTCAGCTTGCGATGTCGGCATGTATACCTGAACTATCGTTGTCGGTGTTGGTCTGCCGTCGATTCTGATTAGAACAACCCTGTCACTGAGCTGTTCACAGTAACACACCCTCTGCCCTACCTTCCTATTCATAACGAATCTTACACTTGTTATACCATTTTCTGCTGCTGTTGATATTGCCCGATACTCATATGACCAGAAATCCTTGTCTTCCTTCCACTTCACTTCACTGATCCCTACTATATCTAGATTGAGCCTTTGCATTTCCCTTTTCAGATTTTCTAGTTTCCCTACCATGTTCAAGCTTCTGACATTCCACGCCCCGACTCGTAGAACGTTATCCTTTCGTTGATTATTCAATCTTTTTCTCATGGTAACCTCCCCCTTGGCAGTCCCCTCCCGGAGATCCGAATGGGATACTATTCCGGAATCTTTTGCAAATGGAGAGATCATCATGACACTTCTTCAATTACAGGCCACATGTCCTGTGGATACACGTGACGTGTCTTTAATGCAGTGGTTTCGATTGCCTTCTGCATCCTCATGTCGTTGATCATTGCTGATTCTTCCGCCTTTAGGGGCAATTTCCCACCCCTAAGACAAGAGAGTGCCCTGAACCTCTATCCGCTCCTCCCCCATCTTTGACAAGGCCGTTGGCAGAATGAGGCTGACTTCTTATGCCGGAAGCCTTCGGCCGCCAATGCTGATTATTTATCAAAATTTAGGCAGTGGCGGGGATCGAACGTGGGACCGAAGACGTTTAGATTATGAATCAAAGACGCTACCTTTTTTTTTTTATCTCATTTTGTTCGCTTTTGTTCGTTGCATCTGCTCGGGGCGGACGTCGTAAGACATCCGTTTAAGTTCTTTAGTTGATCGATTGACTCAGTTCTTTTATTACAGAGGGCAGCTAACCCTCTGACCGAACACGCTGAGCTACCGTGCCGGCAGAGAATTAAACTTTTTGCTCGAAGGAAGACTTGAACCAAGGACCCTTAGTTCCGCAGCTGCTCACGCTAACCATGGGACCACGGCGCTCCTGTTCCTTAGACCACGGGTGACACTTGTGTCTACTGTTGCTTATACTTATCTCCTCATTCGGTCACCTGGCATCCTCCATGTCTACAGAAAAAAAAACTCTGTCTGAACAGACTTTGATGGCCCAACGGTACGGACTCACCGCCTTATCATCCTCAACGCACAGGCGTCAGTGGACGCGGATACAGAGGAGCATGTTGTCAGCACACCGCTCTGCTGGTCGTTGTCAGTTTTCGTCACCGCTGACGCCACCCGTCAATGAAGTAGCTTCTCAATTGGCCTCATAAGAGCTGAGTGCACCTTGCTTGCCGACAGCACTCGGCAGACCCGGACAGCCACCTTTCCAAGTGTCAGCCAAGCCCAACAGCCGGCCGAAGTGGCCGTGCAGTTAAAGGCGCTGCAGTCTGGAACCGCAAGACCGCTACGGTCGCAGGTTCGAATCCTGCCTCGGGCATGGATGTTTGTGATGTCCTTAGGTTAGTTAGGTTTAACTAGTTCTAAGTTCTAGGGGACTAATGACCTCAGCAGTTGAGTCCCATAGTGCTCAGAGCCATTTGAACCATTTGAACCAAGCCCAACAGCGCTTAACGCCAGTGATCTGACAGGAGCCGGTGTTACAATTGCAGCAAGGACGTTGGCCTCCCTGGCTAGAAGGTATTGCATAATCTCTGTTCCACATTTGTAATGGTTGTAGACAGTCATAATAGATAAAGTTTCTTTTCTTTTTTCGTAGGAACACAAAACACAGTCGATTCACTTTCTTAACAATGGCGCTAATATCGACAGTTCTGACATAGCTTTCCTGATGCTAGTTGTAGTGCAGTGTGTGAGACATACTTTTCCGCTTAAACCACAAGTAGAGGACAGGTTTTTTGTATTTTTTTATTGTGTGTTCAGCAAAAGAATTGATTTCTGGTATTTTTTCATATTTTATGATCATCGTACGAGACTGCAACCGAGCGACTTCAAGCCAGAGCAGCTTTCAGCCAAAACACACAGCTGACGGTTAGATGGCTGTGTGGCGCGAGTCTGCGATAACGAGAAGATGGGCATCGGCCTACTGCATCATCTTCCGAAATTGTTACGAAAGTAAAAAGTTAGAAAGAACACTGTAGATAAAATAGTACTAGTCACAGCTTTTGAACTTTCCTTAAGTTTGCTTCGAAGTACAATTTTACAGTTCAACTACGTACAAGTTTGTGTAAAGTGTGCTTTATGAGAATATAGTTATTGCAAGAAGACTGTGGTACTGGTTTATTACAAAGTAAGGATTTTTTTTACTTTTTTTTTTTTTTTTTTTTTTACAGAAGTGAGTAACTTGATCAGAATCCATTCTCCGGAATTTACGGCAGAGATAATGAACGGTTGGTTTAAGTTTCTTACGTCGACGGTATGTCAGACTTTGGAAGTACCAGTTTATCTAAACCATCGACATTCCTCTGATTCAAAGCTCAAAAGAACCTGGCAAGATCAGTATTTAATTTTCCACAAGTTTATGAGAGTGAAATGGTACAGTAATATAAAGCTCATTCGGGCGCTTCTGTGTAAGCAATACCATCTCTGAACTCCTTGAAATATCATACACGTAACACAAACCGCTGTGTAAACCTTATGGTTTTTATGAGACGTAAAACTGACTGAACGTTTTTACATTACTTGCGCTGATATTAAATCAACTGAAGGTGAAGATACTTTTCTACAGTTCATCAGCAAAAGTATGTGAATGTTACACACATAAAGCGTCGTCGTAGTACTGAAGACTGCATTTAAAAACCAAAACAACCAGCAAGTACAGACCACGATATCAAATGGCCGATTTTTCGATGATCAGTGTCCATCAAAAACTTACCATACTGTTCAGTGCGTATAACATCAAATAGGCGACACACAACTGAAAGTAACCATGATATGATCACCCGATATCCTTTCTTTACAACCCGTCCTTGGTGATTTTGTTGGACTGCCCACCCTTCCTCCTCGTATAATGTGCCATAGGTACCTGATTTTCCAACAATATGTAGTGGCGGATTTCTTGGACGATGCACTATAAAAGAAATGCCGTTTCTGCGCGATGGTTCTCAAACACATTTTGCAATTCCCGTGCTAGATGATTTTGATATAACATCTGGGGAAATGTGGGTAGATCGAAGACGAGAAAGAGTCCTACTGCTATGTAGCAGTTACAGGAAGGGTGTCTGCCAAATGCTGCAAGAAAAAGTAGACGTGGACTATCAGGTGACTGTGTCACGCTTAGCCTGGTGACAGCATAAGTGCTTTGTGTAGAGATTTTTATGAAGAAGATCAAGTGCTTATAGTAAGAGGAGCAGGTAACAACCCGGGGAGGAACTTAGGAGTATAGTATTAAAGGTGATATGATGAAATAGGAGCAGCAACAACTCGTGTGGAATTTGTGGAATTTTCCAGCACCATGACCAGCCCTGGGTTAACACTGATGTCAACTGTGTAAACAAAAAGCTGAGCAGATTGCTTTTGACTGAAGAAAACTCTCTTATCTGTGCTATACATCTTGCTGCAATTGGGAGATGGTGATAGACAAATTATGATCTGCATACGAGTGTGAACTGGAAGGACAAATTAGATGTGCTTGTTGCAGACAGTGTAAGGAGTGCCATAAACATACAAGGCTAAATTCTTGGATTCAGAGGGAGCACATTTCTTTTAGGTCAGAGTGAGATTATAGACAGACTGTCCTGAACGAAATTAGAATAGAACAAGACCATAATATATGTACAGTTTCGAAAAAAGTAAAATGAGTTTGTTTCATAAGAACATTAAGTAAGAAACAAGGTAGATGAGTTACTTGTAGATCTGGAAGACGTGTAAAATTCGGAAGTGACAGATGTTCTGTGCCTCTCTGAACATCATATAACCACAGGGATAGAGAAGGTAAATATCAGGGGTTACAGACTAGCATCATTTTCGTGTACAGTTAATATGGAGAAGGACTAAGTTCCAACATCGTGTAGAAATTGTATACAAAGTCAAAAATATTGTAACAAGCAGTTTCTGTGTAGATCAGAACCTAGATCCACTTGCTTATGAGCTGTTACTGCAGATTCCTTCTCTTTTAAGTGTAACATTCTACAGACCAATAGCCGGAAACTTTCAGCTATTTGTGAGAAATCTAGATACATTATTTAGCTACCTGTCAGATAAAAAAAACTTTTAGCAGTTTGGGGGGTTTTCAGTGTAGATTTCTTAAAATATTTCCAAGGAAACCTTAATTGGAAATATTATATGACTGTTTCAGTCTGATTTTAGCAGTTTGGTTCAAATGGTTCAAATGGCTCTGAGCACTATGGGACTTAACATCTATGGTCATCAGTCCCCTAGAACTTAGAACTACTTAAACCTAACTAACCTAAGGACATCACACACATCCATGCCCGAGGCAGGATTCGAACCTGCGACCGTAGCAGTCGCGCGGCTCCGGACTGAGCGCCTAGAACCGCTAGACCACCGCGGCCGGCCTAGCAGTATGGGCAACAAGGTACCAGCAACCTGATTGTTAACATTTTTATAGACAGTTTTCGAACTGAAACAACATGTACCCAACTCTTAATGGACATATCTGATCATGACGCACAATTAATGGAAATAAGCAATGCAGCATCTTACAGCTCTGGTGCATGTTCATACAAAACAATGAGGTTTGTTACTGACATCGGCATACACTGTTTTAATAAGAAGTTCAAAGACGTGATATGTGAAGAAGTATAACAGAAGGATGTGCTAATGTGAAGTTCAATATGTTCCATGGTAAATTAGTGTCAGTGTTTGAAAGCAGCTTTCCTAAAAAGTTATCTAGAAAGTCCATTAAAAAAAGAAATAAGCATGGATAACTAAAGGGATTAAAATTTCCTGTGCATTAAGATGAAAAAGGAACTTATATAACATATTGCTTGCCTTGGCATACTTACCAACCTCCTGTGGCTATTTTGTTCTTCTTCTACATTCTGCTTTATTTTGCACTAAATAAAATATTTAGGTACATATAAGTTGAAGGTATTTCAATTTAATGCATTAAATAGATTTCTTGTGAGTTGCACATGACTCATGCGACGCCAGAGTAAGATGCTAGGGGAGTCATCAACTACGAGGCAAGTAATTTTGGCCGGCCTCGGTGGCCGAGCGGTTCTAGGCGCTACAGTCCGGAGCCGCGCGACTTCTACGGTCGCAGGTTCGAATCCTGCCTCGGGCATGGATGTGTGTGATGTCCTTAGGTTAGTTAGGTTTATTTAGTTCTAAGTTCTAGGGCACTGATGACCTCAGATGTTAAGTCCCATAGTGCTCAGAGCCATTTGAACCATTTTTTTGAAGTAATTTTGGATCGATGTTCCTGTCAGTCTCTCATTTCACAATATTATTTATGTAGAGTCACAGTATTGTTTTTCTTCATTGTTTCCACAGAGTCTTTAATTGATACTGTTTGTGCTGTAAACTAGTGATACTGAGAAGCAGGAAAATATCTCATAGAAGTTATGAAGATGAACAAAGGTGTTTGCAGGAGCTTTTGGATGAAGGTACGGAGATGAATGATGAAGACACTGCGTCATTATTTTGTGTTAACTCACATGAATTTTTACCAGTCACTGCAAGTGAAACTGAAAGTTCTGAAGACGATATTCCACCATTGAAGGAGATAAGAAGAAAAGTTTATATCCGTATCCAGGCAATGTGTCAGGTCACTGAGCTGTGAAAAACAGTTAACAGGGCAGGGAACTCTGAAGATGAAGATGACAACCTTACAAAAAATTCTAATGAAAATTTTGGGGGGCAATTAAAGGCAAAAACATAAAAAAAATTAGATTTATTCGAACGATTTCTGGTGCAAATGCTTCTCTTGCACTAAATCTCGCAGACAAAGCGCCTCATAACAAAATAACTTATACGCAGAGCAAGTCTTAGGAAATCACTGAGTGTCAATTCTCGACTGAACAAATGGACTGATGTTAGTAAGATTGAAATTGAACGATATTTAGGAATGTTGTTATGGATGTCACTAAATATAAAGCTAAAGATTGTAAATTATTGGTCGAAAAATATCCTCTATCAGAACTATATAAAAAAACCTTAGGTCACGAAATCGTTTTGAACTAATGTTAAGTATATGACATTTTTCTGATAACAGTCACTGCCTTTCAGGAGACCATGTGTTCAAAATTCAATCACTTATTGAGAAATTACTGCAGAAATTTCAAAGAGCTGTCGCGCCAGATAAGGAAGTTTGCATTGATGAAACACTTGTGCCATTTCGAGGACGACTAAGTTTTGTTCAGTACATAAAGAATAAGTGCCATAAAGTCGGAATAAAATTATTGAATCGTTGTCTAAAGGGCGGCCACAACTAGAATCTGAAAGTATAATGGGGGAATGATGGCAAGCCAGGTGTTCCTCTTTCAGCTTCCGTTGTTATGAACCTTGTGAGTGCTTTACTGAATGAGGTAAGGATTTTATACATAGACAATTTTCACACAAGTGTACACCTAGCACACTAACTCCTTGAAGAACTGACACATTTACTAAGCAGTCTACGATCAAATAGATGATCAGTCCTCAAGATGTTGTACAGGCAAAGTTGAGGAAGAACGAACACATAGCAACAGAAAGTAACAAAGATTTCGTAGTACTAAAATGGAAAGATGAGAGGAATGTACTGATGCTAAGTACTGCTCATGGCAAAGAAGAAGAAGAAGAAGAGATTCAACCAAAATTACCACAAAGAAAAAATAGCAAAGGTAATTGACCATAATCAGTCAAAGTTGTTTATAAATCTCTCTTGCGGGATGAAGTCACACTCCCAGATTAGATTAGATTAGATTAGATTAGATTAATACTTGTTCCATAGATCATGAATACGACACTTCGTAATGATGTGGAACGTGTCAGGTTAATAAAAGATGTCTGTACAAGATATTACATTACACAAAATATTGCATGACACTAATGTTTAAGTTGTTTTTTTTCCCTTAATTCATATCTAAAAATTCAGCCAATGAGTAGAAGGAGTTGTCATCTAGAAATTCTTTTAATTTATTTTTAAATGTTAGTTGGCTATCTGTCAGGCTTTTGATGCTGTTTCAGCCAATGAGTAGGAGTTGTCATCTAGAAATTCTTTTAATTTATTTTTAAATGTTAGTTGGCTATCTGTCGGGCTTTTGATGCTGTTTGGTAGGTGACCAAAGACTTTTGTCGCAGCATAATTTACCCCTTTCTGTGCCAAAGTCAGATTTAACCCTGCATAGTCAAGATCATCCTTTCTCCTGGTGTTACAGCTATGCACGCTGCTATTATTTTGAACTGGGTTGGATTATTAACAACAAATTTCATAAGTGAATATATATACTGTGAGGTTACTGTGAGGATCCCTAGATCCTTAAATAGATGTCTGCAGGATGACCGTGGGTGAGCTCCAGCAATTATTCTGATGGTCTAAGGCGGGGTCTGAAATGGTACAGCAAGCTAGCAATTGAATTTTATGATAGGGTCAGCCAGAGTTGAGAAAAACCCGTTTAAAAAAAGTGGGTTAAATTGGGTTTGGGTTTTTTTGGAATTTTTTCGAATTTAAAGTTTAATAGGTCACTTTAAATTCTTAATTTATTCAACACACTAACCCATTCTTACAAGTACTTTATTAGTGGAAAAACTTATAAATTAAACAGGCAAAAATTGGTAAATTAATTTTCTTGAGTTGGCACCCAGATCCTTGCGCAGTTACCATAATCCTTTATTTAAGTGCGTTGCTGTAAACACCATGTAGTTGTGAAAATTCATGCTTTATTCCAACACTGGATGCACATTTTACAGGCGAGTATACTTTAGTTACGTGTATTTCATGGATTTCTACTTTTTCCATAGTAGATAAAATATATTGAACACTTTGAAAGGCAATTGAAAATTCTTTGTTATCTGTTAATAAACTAAAAATGGAAAATAATGTAAATATCAATTAACTGTAACAAGAAATAACCTCTTTTATAACTGAATTAAATAATAATAAATTATTTTCTTAAAAGTAATTTTACAATTTCACGTCATTTGGGGCTTGATGAAAGGCAGCAGCAAAATAGTCACAGGTTACATATGATGAAGACAAAAAAAACTTCTTTTTTAGTGCTGCAGTGTTGAGGTCAGCGCCAAAATTGAAAAAGTGCTCTAAGAGAAAGGACTTTTCAACTACTCTGGAACCAGAGATAAGTGCAACACAAAATAATTATAGACCTATATTGTAAATGGATTCTCCCTGTAGCTATTCCAGTAGTAGCAGTAACAGTGGTAAAATATTAGTACTTCACTGCAGTCAACATTCAATTTCATAACCAATAAAGAGAAAGCGGACTACCTTGAGAACTTCATAGTTTAAACCAATGATCAATAGAACGAACAACTGAATCTGTTGATGGCAAAGTTATTTTTCGCTAAGAACATAGCCTTCAACACAGCAACACAGCCTCAAGTCAAGAGCCAAGCACTACCAGCTGGTTACATGGGTCCTGATCGCTTCAAATTAAGCGGGATAGTGCTTGATAAAGTTGCAGATGAGGTTGAAGTAAATACAAAAAATCATTTAAAAGTGCATAATAGCATTGTTATTACTATACGACGGGTGGCCTAATACTACGGATGACCCAGTTATAACAACCAGTATCCATAAAGGACAACAAGCATTTCTACTAAATATAGTTTATTTGAAGTCAACCAAAAGACAGCAATATTTTGTACAGAGTCTTTGAAAAATTCAATTGAAATGTGTGAAGATAAATTTAAGAAAGAAGTATTTGTTTTTTTACTGATAATGAAAATAAAATCATAAAAATGCGACAGCTTTTAAAAAAAGACGTGCCTGGCTTGTTAACATATGCTTTTTCGGTTCATTACGTTAATCTACTCGATGAAGAAGTCACATCTACGAGAGTAATAAAGCATACTGGCGACGTTCATAAGTAATTTGGAAACCAGCAGCAACCACATGGTTGATTAAACGAAAAGAATGGCCTTATGCGGCGACTCCCGAATTCTACTAGATGAAATTCCCAGCAGGATACATCTTTACTGATAGATTGGTACGTAGAAACAGAGTACTCTGAAGAAGTCCTTGCTAACATTAACAAACTCTTGGATAGTGCTATAAATTATAAAGATGCCACACATGTTCTCTGACAACATTACTTTCAGAAGTTTATAGAGTCCTGGACCTTCTTCAAGCAGACAGCACAAATATTGCACAAGCTGTAGAACTATGGATCAATCTGTTAGAATGTCCTGATACGGAACTGTGGTTCTAATCCCACGTTAAACTGTAGGTCTTTTTTTCCCCGGTAAGATGAATAGAGTGGGTGAGGAATACATGAGTCGCTGATGTGGCGTCCACGTTAAAGACTTGTATCAGGCCGTTGAGCCTCATGGGATTATTATTATTACCATTCAATTACTAAGTTTTAATAAACATCATCGTGATCCTCAAATATCAATTCATGTTGATACAAATTTTGTAATAACAGTGACGCTGGCCGCAGATATTAGTACAAAAAAAGAGACACAGACAGCCGATTCTAGGAGTGAGGAGTGTTGCAAGGATTACCTGCTTGTCATTTTCTGCACTAGAAATTCGTGTAAGATTGTCTGCATAAAAATACTTTTAATACTACCAGATCATTCTAAAACTCTATCTGCGAAAAGCATTGACAGTGTAGATATTTATTAATAAGGTAGGAGATAAACTACGTATGTGTCTTATTTCCTGTTTGTTTGGCCTGTGTCTGGTAGTTTTCCAAGAAGATCCAACAGAAATGATGTGTTTTCGTAACATTCTCTGAACTGTCAATATCAGATGTACAGGGTATTAGAACTTTTTGAACTGATGTAATGCGTACGCAGTACATGATTGTCATGATATGGATCAATGATTAATTATTAGCGTGAGAGTTTCCAACGAAAAGCTCTATCTCTTGTATTCCCTGTACATCCTCTAGAAGAAAGTAACACAAATTGAACATTCTGCATAGCGTGTGTATGGACCGCACAACGTGTAACGCGCTTCGTCACTCTCAGTGTACTGTAAAATTGTTGTAGGTACCATCAAGGAACGTGTTACGCAACCGACGTGTATTCGGCGGTGTGAGTCCAGTTTCGTAACCGCTGCTTTATGCGCTGTTGCGCGCCTGCAGTAGCCAACTGCAAACGCCTCTCTAGTAGTGGCATGAGTGTTGGCATCGCTCCGACATGCCAACTCAAAGCCTGTGCCCACTATTTCTTAGGGGGCTTGCCAGTTCGCTTTCTCCGTGCATCGATATTCTCGCCGAACTGAAAGTAGCATCAGCTCTGTCTACATCTACATCTACATACACTGAAGCGCCAAAGAAACTGGTACAGGCATGCGTATTCAAATACAGAGATATGTAAAAAGACAGAATAGGTCACTGCAGTCGGGCGCGCCTATATAACACATCAAACGTATGGCGCAGCTGTTAGATCAGTTACTGCTGCTACAATGACAGGTTATCCAGACGTAAGTGAGTTTGAATGTCGTGTTACAGTCGCGCAAGAGCGATTGGACACAGGAACTCCAAGGTAGCGATGAAGAGGAGATTTTGCCATACGACCATCTCACGAGTGTACCGTTAATATCAGGAATCCGGTAAAACGTCAAATCTCCGACATCGCTGCGGCCGGGAAAAAATCCTGCAAGAACGGGACCAACGACGACTGAAGAGACTTGTTCAACGTGACAGAAGCGTAACCCTTTCACTAATTGCTGCAGACTTCAGTGCTAGGCCATCAACAAGTGTTTGCGTGCGAACCATTCAAGAAAACATCATCGATATGGGCTTTCGGAGCAGAAGGCCCACTCGTGTACCCTTGATGACTGCATGACACTAAGCTTTAAGCCTCGTCTGGACCCGTCAATACCGACATTAGAAACATGTTTCCTGGTCGAACGAGTCTTGTGTCCAATTGTATCGAGCGGATGGACGTGTACGAGTATGGTGACAACCTCATGAATCCATGTACTCTGCATGTCAGAATGGCACTGTCCAAGCTGGTGGAGATACTGTAATGGTGTGTGGCGTGTGCAGTTGGAGTGATATGGGACCCTTGATAAGTCTAGATACGATACTGACAAGTGACACGTACGTAAGCATCCTCTCTGATCACCTGCATCCATTCATATCCATTGTGCATACCGACGGACTTGGGGAATTCCATCAGGACAATGCGACACCCCACAAGTCCAGAATTGCTAAGAGAGGCTCCAGGAAAGATCTTCCGAGTTTGAACACTTCCGCTGGCCACCAAACTCCCCAAACATGAACATTATTGAGCGTATCTGGGATGCTTTGCAACGTGCTGTTCAGAAGAGATGTGCAGCCCTCGTACTCTTACGGATTTATGGACAGCCCTGCAAGATTCATGGTAACATTTCCCAGTACTGATTCAGACATTATTCGAGTTCATGCCACGTCGTGTTGCGGCATTTTTATGTGCTCGCGGGGGCCCTACACGGTATTAGGCAGGCGTACCAGTTTCTTTGGCTCTTCAGTATAGATACTCCGGAAGGCACCGTATTGTGCGTGGCGTCCGCAGCTCGTGGTCGTGAGGTAGCGTTCTCGCTTCCCACGCCCGGGTTCCCGGGTTCGGTTACCGGCGGGGTCAGGGATTTTCTCTGCCTCGTGATGACTGGGTGCTGTGTGATGTCCTTAGCTTAGTTAGGTTTTTTTTTAAAAAAAAACCTCTTTATTTCCAAAAGCTTATTAATTATACAATCTAGCCCACTAACTTATGTGATTAGTGGGCCGTAAGTACTTATACATTTATACAAGTTGCAGCTATTCTAAGTATGATTTAGTAACTAGTTAGTAGGCAAAACTATATGGGAACTACAATGGGCAAAGTAGTATGTTTTTTAAGTACTAAATGGTAACCTAACTAACTTTAGACTAGTCACTAAAGCCTGCAGCGTTACAAATGTGTCAGCTGAAAATATAAACCTACTATAGGGCCTTGCTCATTGAGCTAACCCCAATGAGCGTGCCCCTGACACTGGGCAGGCCATGGTGTTGGTCGCTGCAGGTTCCTAAGAATAGTATCTATAAACTAGGTCCTACAACTAAACTTATCCTAAGGTCAAATTAGGTGCGTTGTCTGGATCGGTGTAAACTGCACCCCAATCCCCCTAATCCCGAGGCGCGGCGGCTTCTAGACTGAAGAAGTCGGCCTTTCCGCGCCCAGGCGGTTTGGGAATAGGTTCAAAATGGTTCAAATGGCTCTGAGCACTATGGGACTCAACTGCTGAGGTCATTAGTCCCCTAGAACTTAGAACTAGCTAAACCTAACTAACCTAAGAACATCACAAACATCCATGCCCGAGGCAGGATTCGAACCTGCGACCGTAGCGGTCTTGCGGTTCCAGACTGCAGCGCCTTTAACCGCACGGCCACTTCGGCCGGCTTTGGGAATAGGGTACTAGACTTTATCGGTATTTAAGTGGGTCTCTAATAGGTGCTAATTAGGTTCCCTCAGGTAGTCCTTTAAGACTTTCTGTGATACCGCGTTAGCCAGTTCCTTAATAATCTGAAAGGTGTCGCGTTGTCTCAGCAGTCTGTACGTGTCATTGTGGGGTAGTTGGTCTCGTAACACTGAGGCCACATCATTGAAAAGGGGGCACTCGTAGACTACATGGTCAGGAGTACCCTCCGGAACACCACAGTCACACGCGGGTGTCGCCTTTTTCCCGAATCGACATAAGTATGTCGAATAGGGTCCATGTCCAGTGAGAAAGTGAATCAGTCCCCTGGCTGGTTCAAAATATGACATTCCCATTCTTTCCCTGACATCTGGTAAAAAGTCAAAAGTTCTGCGCCCTGTTTCTTCGCATTCCCATGAAAGTTGCCACAGCTGATCCCCTCTTAACCTAATCTCAACTTTATTCTCAGTCCTGCTTCCCAGAATTTCCTCTATTTTCTCTAAGTTCCCCTTTTTTGCCCAGTACCAAGCGGCCTGCTCCCGAATTTTGATATCTAAGGGGCAGAGTCCCATTATGACTAACAGGGCTCCTCCCGGTGTAGTCCTGTATGCCCCCACTGATCTAATAATCATGTTTCTTTGCACTCTTTTCACTGTCATGGCGGGCACCACCCTCGTTAGGTTTAAGTAGTTCTAAGTTCTATGGGACTGATGACCATAGCTGTTAAGTCCCATAGAGCTCAGAGCCATTTGAACCATTTTGTGCGTGGCGGAGGGTACCATGTACCATTACTTGTCATTTCCTTTCCTGTTCCACTCGCAAATAGAGAGATCTTGTCTTCGTGGTTCTTACGCATAATTTATGTTGACGGTAGCAGAATCGTTTGACAGCAAGCTTCAAATGCCGGTTCTCTAAATTTTCTCAATATTGTTTCTCGAAAAGAACGTCGCCTTCCCTCCAGGAACCCCAATTTGAGCTCACGAAGCACCTACGAGCAACAAATCCACCAGTCCGTCTTTGAATTATTTCGATGCCTTCCTTCAATCCGACCGGGTGGCGATTCCAAACACTCGAGCAGTTCTCAATAATAGGTCGCACCAGCGTCCTACTGTATATGAAGTCTCCTTTACAGGTGAACCACTCTTCCTTCAAAGTCTCCCAATCAATCTAAATCGACCAATCAGCTTCACTACAACAGTTCTCAAATGCTCGTTGCATTTCATATCGCTTTGCAACGTTACGCCGATATATTTAAACAACTGAAATGTGTCAAGCAGGACACTAGTAATCTGTATTCGAACATTACAATCTTGACATTCCTACTCATCCGCATTAACTTACATTTTTTCGCATTTAGAGCTAGCTGCCATTCATCACACCAACTGGAAATTTTGTGTAAGTCGTCTTGTGTTTTCCTATAGTCACTCAACTTCAACAATCAACCGTACACCACGGCATCATCAGCAGACAACCGCAAATTACTGCCCACCCTGTCCGCCAAATCACTTATGTATATAGAGAACAATAGCAGTACTGCCACATTTCCCTTGGGGACTCCTGACGATACCCTCGTCTCTGACGAACACTCGGCATTGAGGGCAACATACAGGGTGCCATTACTTAAGAATTCTTATTCCATAAGCTCGTACCTTTGTCAACTGCCTGCAGTGGGGCATCGTGTCAAATATCGAATCTGCATGTTGCTCTTCATCCGTTGTTTGCAGTATATCATGTGAGAAATGGACAAGCTCAGTTTCGAACGAGCAATGCTTTTTAAAATCTTGGACATACGTTTCTCAATCTCAAGAAAGTTTATTATATTCGAATTGAGAATATGTTCAATGATTTCTGCAGCAAACCGAAGTTAGCGATTTTGGTCTGTAATTTTGCGGGCCCGCTCTTTTACCCTTCTTATGTACTGGAGTCCTCCCGGAAACTACTTTCTTGCTTGTTTGTGGGAGGTCATCAGTCTTCCGACTGGCCTGATGCGGTTCGACACGACTTACTTTCCCGTGCCAACCACAACTACATCTATAATCTGCAAGCAGCCTGAAGATGTGTGGCAAAGAGTACTTCTGGTAGCACTACCATTCTCTCCTTTCCTGTTCCATTCGCAAATTGTGCGTGGGACGAACCACTGTCGATACGAGAAAACCTCAGTAAGAGTGTAAATCTCTCTGATTTTCTCGCTGTGCTCATTTCGCGAGGCGTAATTCAGAGGAAGAACATGTTGCCGCACTCTTTTTGGAAAGTGCGACATCGGAATTTCAACAGAAAACCTCTCCGTGATACACGATGCTTTTCTTGCAGGTTCTGCCAGTAGGATTTCTTGTGCAGTTTCGTGAAGCACTCGCGCTTTAAACATTAAATGACAGTCTTTGAAGAAAAGCCGGTTACTCTCGCGAAATCCATTTGCAAAAATTTATATACCTAATATTGGACGAAGACTGTGCAACTATTCTGCTGCCTTCTTCGTGCATCACCTGTATGGGTCGTGGGACTACGAAGGACGTCTGATCGAGGTCATTGGAGAGGGAGCACCAGAGCACCTGTTGGGGTTAGATTGGGAAGAAAGTCGACCGTGTCTTTTTCAAGAGCATCGTCCCAGTGTTCACTTTAAGCAGTTTCAGTACACCTTAATCTGGATGATCGGACAGGGATTTGAACTGAAGTCCTCTCAAAAGCGAATCCAGTGTCTTACCAGTGCGTCACCTTGCTGATCGGCGTAGTAAGATACGAATTGAGTTTAGAGTGCGTACATAGACATATAGACACTCATCTTTAGTGTTGCACTATGCCCTACACGAAGAAGGAATGGGACAGGTTGCCGCTAATACTCCCCCACCCCTCCCCCTCTCTATTTCCCACTCCTCACTGACTGATGACCGTGCCGTTTAGTCCCTTTACCCTACAAACGAACCAATAACTCCTCTCCAGTATGGATTATGCACTGTACATAGGGTTATCATGAAAGCAATTTACCCCGAGACAGTGTCTCTCAGACGTAAATGAAAGTGCTGTTACTTATCTTTACATGTAGCTAAAAAAAGATCTAAATGATGAAAGTGGTGTGTACGATGCTTTGTGAGTGATAGACTTTCAGGTGAGCACCCTGTCGTAGTAAGCATCATATACAAGTGAGGTTTAGTATTCGCATCTGGCGTATAGGATTGCGAGTGCCATTTCCAGCAATAGAAACAAAACAGGAAGTGAAAAATAAAGAACATGGCACTAAAATACAAATTAAAGACGCCAGAAAGGCCAACCATAACAGTTGAATACACTAGAGCGAAAATGATACGAGGTGCGACTATAAAGCAATGAGACTGATTTTCTTTGCAAGATGTGGCAACCCTGCAGACTTGCGTAGGCACAATATCTTTGACCTTGGCCTTTAAGCTGCTTCTAGTCCAAGCGGAACATCGATGCAACTGCTCAGTCGTGAGTTGTGCTGTAATAAGTTAACACGTGTTTGTGTCTCTCCTCACGGAAATGGAACCGCATAATATTGCGCAACGGTATGCCATTACTTTTTGCATTAAATTGGGTGAAAACGCGATGACAACTTACAGTAAGCTTCAGAAAGCTGTTGGAGAGGAGATTATGTCAAAGAGCTCAAGTTTTTCGTTGGCATAAAATGTTTAGTGAAGACAGAACAAATGTTGAATATGAAGATCGCAGTGGACGACCATCAACCTCACGGACGGATGTCAACTTCGCCAGGGTGCGTGAATTCGTACGATCTGATTGGAGATTATCCGTGAAAATGATTGCAGAAGAACTGCACATCAATCGAGAAATGATTTGTCTGACAATAACTGAAGATCCTGGTATGAGAAAGATTTGTGCAAAAATGGTCCCCAAAACTCTCACTCCACAACAGCGAGAAACACGGAAAAATGTGGCAGCCGATCTGTTAGAGCAAACGGAAATCAATCCAGAATTGTTGAGCCACTGGTGATGAAAGTTGTTTTTTTTTTTCAGTACGATCCAAAGACAAAACGCCAAAGTTCGCAATGGTGCTCAAAGGGATCACCCAGACCAAAAAAAGCTCGCATGTCAAAGTAAAAAGTGAAATCATGCTTTTGTGCTTCTTTGATTCTAAGGGAATTGTTCATAAAGAGTGGGTGCCTCCTGGACAAACAGTTAACCAATATTACTACAAAGAAATTTTAGAAAGACTTCATAAAAGAGTTCTTCGTGTCTGTGCCAACATTGCCTATAATTGGATTCTGCATCACGATAATGCGCCTTCCCATACTGCCCTGTCCGTACAGAAATTTTTAACCTCAAAACAAATTTCAGTACTACCACAGCCATCTTATTCACCAGATATCGCTACGTGCGACTTTTTTCTATTTCCAAGAGTCAAAACGGCGGTCAAGGGACACCATTTTCAAACAACACAAGATGTCCAAAAAGCTGTGAAGAGGGGCTTGGAGGATATTACAGAAGGTGAGTTCCAACACTGTTACCATCATGGCACAAGCGGTGGAAAAAGTGTGTGCAAATAGAAGGGAACTACTTTGAAGGAGACAACACTAAACTTCACTAAAACGGTAAGCAACATTTTTTTTCACATCGGTCTCATTACTTTACTGTCGCACCTCGTATATAAGGGGCGAATAAAACGTTTCCTTTCGAAGGCCGCACAGTCCACAATAGATATGCCAACAGATGGCCTTGAGCACTGACGCAATCATCCCACCGATGCACAAAGTTGAAGATACCTGTTTGGTAAAATACCGTGTCCTGTTGCGTGAAGAACTACGTACCTCCTAGCTGCACAT
Source organism: Schistocerca nitens (assembly GCF_023898315.1). Taxonomy (NCBI): domain Eukaryota; kingdom Metazoa; phylum Arthropoda; class Insecta; order Orthoptera; family Acrididae; genus Schistocerca; species Schistocerca nitens. The sequence goes on along the minus strand of NC_064621.1, from coordinate 534,066,302 downwards.
CCTCGACCGAAAGGAATCGTCGAGCATTCGAGGCCATTTTCAAAAGGACCGGAGATGTGATAATCGCATGGGGAGATATCGGGACTATATGGCGGGTGCTCGAGTGTCTCCCACTTGCATTGGCGTAACTTCTGCGTTGCGAAATTTGCGATATGGGGATGTGCGTTATTATGAAGCAGCAGCACGAAACTTGGCGTCCTATTCAACAACGGTGGTTTTCGGTAGACATGCTGCCCCAGGCACACTCTTCTTTCTCCGATGGATAACTACCGGACTTTGTCCTTCGGCAGCCAAGGGAAGAATAACAGCACGTTGGTCCTGTTTGGAAGCGTCTAGTAAAAACGTCGGCATAGTTCATGTTTCCGCATTTACCGCACACACGCCGGAAACACACGAATACGACACTAATCCTTTGCCTACAAGTCGATGCTCATATACCCGCATCGGAGTCGCGCTATGCTGCACATACGCTGCAGAAACGCCTCAAACGGACACTTTTTAATCGCCCCTTCCATCATAAAAGTATTAAAGTTATGATAACCACAATATAGCTCAATCTATAATGAGCAAGCCACCTTTTGGTGTGTTGCTTCCCCCTTTTCTTTTAGAGTCGTATGAGCGCGAATCTCTCTAGTGCTTCCCTCGTGGAAGAAGGAATAGGCTGGTTGACGGAATTTTAACAGTAAGACACACTGCGATGCACGACACCTCTCTTAAAGCGTCTGCCCCTGGAATTGGATGAACATCTCCATGCCGTTTTCGCGCTTAAGTAATGGACTAGTGATGAAACGCGCTGATCTTCTATGGGTCTTCTAGATTTCCTCTTCGCCCCGTGAGCGTATTCCTAGGTATTTAGTGGATGTGACTGATTCCAATGATTCATCAGCAAACAATAATGGATCTTTGCACATCTTTTTGTGCATTAGCTTACATTTGTGTATGTCGAAGGTCAGTTACCAATGTCTGCACCAAGCGTCTAATCTACGAGAACCGTTCAAAAAATTTTGAAACTTTGTCCACAAAATTTTGCTACGGTGCTTATAGTGCATGGTCCCCTTCGTTGCAAATCTTGGTCCTTTCAATGGAGTTTTAAACTTCGGAAAGACAAAAGTCTGCAGGGATCAGGTCTGGAGAGTACGTTAGATGAGGCTGAACATTGATTTCGTTTTTGTGCAATAGTCGTGCACCAACAGGGATGAACGCGTTGGTGCGTTATCGTGATGCCAGAGCAATGAATTGTCTTGTCACATTACATGCCGTTTCCTTCTCACACTTTCTCGCAGGCGTCTCAACGTGTCCGGATAGAACCAGCGACTAACAGTTTGTCTCTGTGGCACAAATTCATCTGGACTAATACTTCAAAGTCGAAGACAACTATCAACATGGCTTTGACATTTGACCTGACCTGACGAGCTTATTTTGGTATTGGAGAACTTTTACCGACTATCAGTGAAGCTGAGTCTTGGTGTCAGCATCAACACCAGTTATGATTCTATTAAGCAACATCTCATTTGTGCGATCCCAAAGCTCTTCACAGATTGCGGGGCAAAGGTCTTTCTGGTCTTTACTCATGAGACATGGGACGAACCTAGCGGCAACCCAATGCATTCCAAGATGCTGTGTCAGGATTTCATGACGTGATCCAACTGAAATGTTATATTCTTATGCAATCTCTCTGATAGTCAGTCTTCGTTTGGCACGCACATTTTCATTGACATTTCTAACATGAGCATCGTCGGTAGACGTCGAAGGGCGTCCTGAACGAGAGTCATCTTTAACTTCCGTCCAGGCCATTTTTAAACAGTGCGAAGCATTCGCAACACTGAGTACGGCTTAAGCACTCATCATCGTAGGCTTCCTGCATCATTTGGCGTGTCTCTAAAGTTTTTCTTGAGTTTCATGCAAAATTTAATGCAGAGACGCGCTGCTCCTCTAACTCGCCCGTCTCGAAGTTCGCTAACTGCTCGACACAACGCTCTACTCTATACGGCACTGAACAATAACTAACAAATATACAACAATGAAACTTACGTCAGTTAAACATTAAACACAGGCGTGTGCAGGGATGCCAACTGCATTTCTATCCAAACACCACTGGCGCGGCCGGCCGCTGGTGGCCGAGCGGTTCTGGCGCTACAGTCTGGAACCGCGCGACCGCTACGGTCGCAGGTTCGAATCCTGCCTCGGGCATGGATGTGTGTGTTGTCCTTAGGTTAGTTAGGTTTAAGTAGTTCTAAGTTCTAGGGGACTCATGACCTTAGCAGTTGAGTCCCATAGTGCTCAGAACCATTTGAACCACTGGCGCGAAATTACGAATGTTCCGGAATTTTTTGAACGGACCTCGCACATCGGCTAGCTCAGTACTCTACGATTCACCCTTGAGTGCTTGGCAGAGGGTTCAGACTGATGAAACAGAAATACCGATTTCAGCCATATGAGGGCATTGAAATAATTCAATAGCGACAAATTTGTGGCGGACCAGCAATCGAATCCATATTTCACAATTAACGCGAGCGGTCGTCTCAACTTCTTTGGCTATCGGAGCTCCCAACTTGTTGCATACTATTTCCATAGCGCCCCACACTCACCGTCCAGCGTCCTCCTCGTTGCCCGCAGCATTTAGCATGATTCCCACATGAAATCGGAATTCACACTGAAGATACCACAAAATTCCATCAAGGCGTCTATTTTACTATTATATGTGTGGCGTTAGTTCTTTTGGACATCTCCAAAAGAACAGATACCACACACATAAATACACTGCTGGCCACCGTAAATGCAACACCAAGAAAGACAAGAGGTAGCACAACAAGATTTATTTTGTAGATAACATGTTGACCAAGTATCAAATGATTACGTTTACAGACGTCTGTGACATGTGGTTCCTGCCAGAATCAGTAGCCAGAGTAGCCGCCATTGTTGGAGATCACCGCTGCCACACGTCTCGGCATTGAGTCAAAGAGACGTTGGATGTGTTCCTGGGGTACAGCAGCCCAAGCAGCTTCCACACGTTGCCAAAGATCATCTGGTGTGGCAGCTGGGGATGTAATCTGGGTCACTCGTTGAGCAACCATGGACCACATGTTTTCTATCGGCGAAAGATCCGGAGAGCGAGCCGGCCAGGGAAGCAATTCAATCTGGTTATTGACGAAGAACCTTTGGACAATGCTTGCCACGTGTGGTCGCGCATTATCCTGTTGAAATATGGCTGTGGCCGAGCCCTGAAGGTAAGGAAGGACAAATGGCTCCAGCACCTCGGATATGTAGCGCCGGCTATTTAAAGTACCGGCAATGCGTACTAGAGGCGTGCGAGAGTAATATCCAATACCGCCCCATACCATAATACCCGGTGCAAGACCAGTGTGGCGGTGCATAATGCAGCTGTCCAGCATCCTCTCTCCACGGTGTCTCCACACTCGAATCCGACCATCATGGTGCTGCAGACAGAAGCGTGCCTCGTCAGTAAAGACAACGTCATTCCATTCTGCCGTCCACATCCGTCTGTCATCACACCATTGGCGACGGAGACGTCTGCGGTTCTGCGTCAATGGTAGACGAAGCAATGGACGTCTTGCGGACAGACCACTCTGCTGTAAACGGCGTCGAATGGTACGCGCAGACACTGGATGATGCGTTACAGACGCAATGTGCTGTGCTATGGTTCGGGATGTCACTGAGCGATCCGTCACTGCCATGCGCACAATTTGCCTATCAGCACGTACAGTGGTGCACCGAGGTGAATGCGATCGACCACGTCGGTCCGTCGTACCCTCCTGCATCCAACGGTCACATATCCGCATTACAGTTGTTTGGTTTCGTCCAACACGACTAGCGATTTCTCTGTATGGTAATCCACAACCTCGGTAAGCCACTATCCTTCCTCTGTCGAACTCGGATACTTGATCAAAAGATGTTCGCTGTTGTCTACGAGGCATAACTGATCGTCTTGTGAAACAACCACAAGGTAAACACACGTGCCGAACGTACACTCGTCGAAATCGCCAAGCCTTAAGTGGCGCTATGAGGTGGCGCCACAGGCGCGCGTGACGTGCGTCTGCGCTGAAATTCTAATCAGTTGCATATCTCATCGCTGCAAACCCATGGTGTAAATTTCACTTGATTCGGATGCTTCCTTCAGGGTGTTGCATTTACGGTGGCCAGCAGTGTATTATATCTAAGCTTTGAGAGCATTTTATGATATATTCAGTGTGAATGCACCGTAGGTCCGGAGTCATAGAACATGTTGCGAGGAATGAGGAAAATAGACAGGGGTCGCTACAGAAGTAGTGTGTAACAAGTTGGGAATTTGGGTTGGACGGGAAGCGAGCTCGGATAGCCAAAGTAGTTAAAGCGACCGCTCGCATAATGCGGCAATTCGAGATTGAGTCCCGGTCTGGCACAAATTTTCATTTGTCGCCACTGAATTATTTCAGTGCCCTCATGCGCCTGACGTGGTTATTTCTCTTTCATCGTGTATACATAAGGCTGCGGAATCATGAATGTGTCGTGTACAGAAGAACAGACACCGCACAATTAATAACACTTTTAGACGATTTATCCAGCGTTCCACTGTCGAATAGCACGTGGGAAAACAGAACACGTAATCTTTCTGTGCGAGATCTGATTTCCCTTATTTTGCTACTCGGGCAATTTATTCTGGTTTATGTGGGAGTCGATAACATATTTTAACATTCGGAAATGGTGAGTTGAAATTTCGTGAAAAGATCTCGTCGCAAGAAAAATTCCCTTAGTTTTAATAATTGCCACTTCGTTTATCATATCCGTGGCACACTCTCCCCTATTTCTCGATAATACAAAAAGAGCTGCCTTTCTTTCATCTTTTTCGACATTCTCCGTCAATCCTATCTGCTAAGGATCCCTTATCACGCTGCAGTTTTCCATAAGAGGATGGACAATCGCACTGTAGGCAGTCGCTATGGATTTGCTGCATCTTCTAAGTGTTCCGCCAATAAAATGCAGTCTTCGGTTCGCCTTCACCACAGAATTTTCTATGTGATGGTTCCAATTTAAGTTGCTCGTTATTTTAATCCCTAGGTATGCAATTAAATCGCCAACTTGTGACTTTATGTGATTTATCGTGTACCCGAAATTTAATAGATTATTTTTAGTACTCGCGTAGAAGATTTCACACTTTTGTTTAGAATCAGTTGCCACTTTTCGCACCACACAAACTTCTTCTGTAAATAATCTAACAATTCCTTTTTGATCTACTGACTACTGTACTAGGCGGTTAACGACAGCATCGTCTGCAAAAAATCCAAGAGGAGTGCTCACATTGTCTCCTAAATCGTATATATAAATCAGGAACAGCAGAGGGCCTATAACACTTCCTTGGGAAACGCCACATATCACATTTGTTTCATTCGATGACTTTCCGCCAATTACCACGAATTGTGCACCTCTAATCTGCATTTCACTACAGTAATTTAGCGTTACGACTTTTCTACATCCAACAGGCATCATCCGTTGTGCCTGCAGGTGCACTTAGAACTGCTTGGCTGTACAGTTCAATTAGTGTCACTTCGAGTTCAGCGGAGATGCAAAGAAACGACCACAAAAATTCAAAGTAAAACTCAGTGAGCCTTTAACCCGAATAGACAGAATAAAAACTTTTTTTGTAAAACTGTCCAAAACCGTACTGTCACAGCTCTACTGTACAAAATCAAATGCAACATTCCTATGAAGATGCTTCATCCGTTCCGTAACGATCTCGTTCTAATTGGGGCGATAAACCCTGCTCTTTCAGTTTTGCTGATTCATCGAAGCCAAAATAAATGAAATGTGTTTATCTTTCGTTCAGTCTCAGAGACGGTCCGTGTTGAAGAAACTCACAACTAATAGCACTGAGGTGACAGAAGTCGTGGGGTACCTCCTAATATCGTGCGGGGTCGTCTTTTGCCCGGCGTACTGCAGCAACTCGACATGGCATAAGCTCGACAAGCTGTTGGAAGTCCCCAATAGAAACACTGACCCATGCTGCCTCTATACCCACCCTAATTGCGAAGGTGTTGCAAGTGCAGGATTTTATGCACGAAGTGATCTCTAGATTATGTCTCACAAATATTCAGTAGAATTCATATCGCCAAACTATTCGCTTGCATTGTCCAAAATGTTCTTCAAACCGATTTCGAACAATTGTGGTCCAGTGACATGGCACAATCTCATCCATAAAAATTCCATCGTTGTTTGTAAACATGAAGCCCATGAATGGCTGCAAATAGTCTCCAAGTAGCCGAACATAAGCACGACCCAGTCCATTCCACGTAAACACAGCCCACACCATTATGGAGCCACCATCAGCATGCATCTTGCCTTGTTGACAACATGAGTTCAATGGCTCTGAGCACTATGGGACTCAACATCTTAGGTCATAAGTCCCCTAGAACTTAGAACTACTTAAACCTAACTAACCTAAGGACATCACATACACCCATGCCCGAGGCAGGATTCGAACCTGCGACCGTAGCAGTCCCGCGGTTCCGGACTGCAGCGCCAGAACCGCTAGACCACCGCGGCCGGCGACAACATGAGTCCATGGCTTTGTGAGGTCTGCACCACACTCCAACCCTACCATCAACTTTTATCAACCGAAACCGAGAATTATCTGACCATGCCACGGTAATCCAGTCGTCTAGATCCCAGGGGCACAGGATCCCACGAGCCCAGGAGAGACCCTGCAGACGATGTCGTGCTGTTAGCAAAGGCATTCGCGTCGGTTGTCTGCTGCCATCGCCCATTAACGCCAAATTACGCTTCACTGTCCTATAGGATACGTCTGTCTTACGTCCTACATTGATTTCTACAGTTATTTCTGTAGTGATGCTTGTCTGTGAGCACTGACACCTCTAGGCAAACGCCGCTGCTCTCGGTCGTTAAGTGAAGGCCGTCAGCCACATTGTTGTGTGCGGTTAGAGGTAATGCCTGAAATTTGGTATTCTCGACACACTCTTGATACTGCGCATCTCGGTATATTGAATTCCCTAACGATTTCCGAAATGAAATGCCCCACACGTCTAGCTCCAACTACCAGTTCACGTTGAAAGTCTGTTAATTCCTGTCGCGCGGTCATAATCAAGTCAGAAACCTTATCACATAAATAACCTGAGTACAAATGACAGCTCCGCCAATGCCCTGTCCTTTCATAACTTGTGTAAGCGTTACTACCGCCATCATTATATGGGCACATCGCTGACCTATGACTTTGGTCACCTCATGGATCAACAACAAACGAATAAAGCGATGTCACAACGGTGTGTTGACTCTTACGGCGCTGTGAGAGATTTCCCGCTTTCCCTGGAGGTGTGACGCACTTGGATTTCGCCCCAGAGAGCAGTAGCTGGCAGTAGCGGCGCTATGTGGAGCACGGTCTCCCAGAATAGTCCTGCGGCGGTTACGTAAGTGTGCACCTAGGGCGGTCTCAGACAACTGCAATATGCGAGCCACTCCCCCAACACTAACCTCGGATCGTGTCCTCTCTGTGCCTGTACCGCCTAATTCGTGCAGTCTCTGCTCTACTACATTATCTAACGTTCCACCAAAAGTAATGCAAAACATCGACAATTTGTTTATCGTCTAAAAACCTGAATCCAAAGTTACACAGAATAACATCGAAATAAAACAATTGTTTCCTGTTCTTAGCTATTATTAATTACATGGCTTACGGCATAATACTTTAGAAAGTCATACAGATATTGCAACTAGCATACTACGAAAATAAAATGGCCACAGCAGGAAACAAAATAGACAAATATATATCGAAGGAGGAAAATGTCTGGGCCAGAGATGAGGCGGACCAGGTAATTTTAATAATAAACGATAAATTGCCGGCAGATGTGTGCAGTGTTGCAAAAAGTGTTAGCACGTATTTAGTAGCTGTTACTGAAAAGATGCGATTGTCAAGCTAACAAGGAGAGGTCTCCAGTGGAGCGATCGACTGTCACACCCTTATCACTTCCCCCATTAAGTCTTCCGTTCGCGAAATGTTGCATGTGATGAACGACTGTCAGTATGCCTCCGTATTTTTGAGTCTCGATCATTCCCCGAGATGTAAGTGGGAAAAAGTAATATGTTCCTTGAGACTTCTTGGAACGTACGCTCTCGGACATAATATACAACGGCTCTTTCGTAGTGTTCGTCATTGGACTGCGTTAAACAGCTCAGCAACGCTCTCTTGCTCACTAAACTATGGTTAGTCAACCTTTTTTATCTACTATCCACTTTTGTACCTGTGCTAGAAATAAAGTTTTCTACCTGCCATTAGTTCAAAAATGGTTCAAATGGCTCTGAGCGCTATGGGACTTAACATCTATGGTCATCAGTCCCCTAGAACTTAGAACTACTTAAACCTAACTAACCTAAGGACAGCACACAACACCCAGCCATCACGAGGCAGAGAAAATCCCTGACCCCGCCGGGAATCGAACCCGGGAAGCCATTAGTTCCACAATAGTGAAGTAACTCTAAGTAATTTATATTACAGCAAGTTAAAGCATTTAATAATAATTAATTATCGAATACTTTATGCCAAAATTTTATGAAAACCTAATGAATTTTTTTTTAAACCCTATCGCCTACCGCCCACCATAAATGCTGGTACGCCCACTAGCGGGAGGTAGGGACCAGGTTGACAACCACTGCACTCAACGAACTTGTTGGCCGTTCTTCTTTGGAGCTTTTCTGTCCCCTATTGATCCTGTTTGGTTTAGGTCCCAGACCGACGAGCAGTACTCAAAAATAGGTTAAACGAGTATTTTGTACAGCCCTTCTTTCGTGAAATAATGAAATGTTTCGAAGATTCTTCCAATGAGTCAAAGCCTGAAATCTGCTTCTTCTACAAATAATTGCATTTGGTCGTAACACTTTAGGCTCTGAGCACTATGGGACTTAACTTCTATGGTCATCAGTCCCCTAGAACTTAGAACTACTTAAACCTAACTAACCTAAGGACAGCACACACATCCACGCCCGAGGCAGGATTCGAACCTGCGACCGTAGCGGTCGCGCGGTTCCAGACTGTAGCGCCTAGAACCGCTCGTCACTCCGGCCGGCCTAACACTTTAGGTCATTCAGCAATTATTACTAGATATTTTTCGGTTAGTGCTTTCAATAATTTCTCGCCAACAATGTAAACCAGCGGTCGTCAAACTTGTTCGCTCAAGAGCCGGTAGGCCTACTGACTTGTGGTGCGGCACCTAGAGCCGTTTATGTACCGATCTTGTTACTTACTGGTAACCTACATAAATTAGTATATCGAGCTCCCAGTAGACTATCTACAGTAACGGTACTATATGTTGGCCGCCGGAGACCAGATAATGATCGTTAATAGTCGGCACCATTGAGAAAACTTAGTGTCGAGTGTTGCCCGTTTCAGATTGATGCGACCCCAAAGTCGTGACGCTATAACTACCTGACGAAGTTGTGTTGTGTTGTCTACGTGAGGGGATGATTAAATGGTTAGTAACAGTAATTGTACTTATATTTCAACCCGTTACATTATGTGCGACGGGATCGCAAATTCATATGCTATGGGATGTTCTACCGTTTTGTTGTTTCCGTTGCATGCATAACATTTCGGCGACCGACACAGCCACCTTCTTAAGGTGTTGTGAGTTTTACGTTTATCAGGAATGTCTTACGTGTATCGTAGCTCAGAAGCGAAGTTTCTGGGACAGCATAACTAAGGAGTCTACCGAAATAACGAGTTCAGAAAACGTAAGAAACAGGAACGGCGGTTTCAATTAAAAAAAAAAAACACTTGGAGGCCGGCATTCAATATATTAAATTCTTATCGGCCATCACATCCACCATAGCTGCGAACCCTAGGACAATTTGAGTTTCTCGGTATATCAGTACAGGTTCTGAAAAACGAAAGAGCATCAGATGGCGCAGTGGGCGTCGGAAATCGAACTCGGCTATGAACAGCGACGAGAAACCAACAATGGTTCAAAATGGTTCAAATGGCTCTGAGCACTATGGGACTTAGCTTTTGAGGTCATCAGTCGCCTAGAACTTAGAACTACTTAAACCTAACCAACCTAAGGACATCACGCACATCCATGCCCGAGGCAGGATTCGAACCTGCGACCGTAGCGGTAGCGCCTAGAACCGCTCGGCCACCAACAATGGTTCGCAGTCTGGATGGGGTCCAGTCAGCGAATACACATAACAGCAAAATTCGTAGCATCTGAAGAAGACGATGAGGTCGGTCGTCGAAGTACGTTGTGCAGAAAATGGGAACAACAACTCGACAGACCACCCGGAAGCACACTGTAAATCAATCACGCTGATAAAACCTGAGAGTTAAGGATCACAAATGCTTACTAAATGTTTTGAATGTCATTTCTCTTCTACTCATTGCGTTGCATAAAAACAGTCTTAATTTAGTTACATATTACTTGCTACAAATATGAACCACTTTTGAATATGACCATCTCTATAATCTTATTCGTGAATGCATGTTGTTTGCGTTTGTAATTTATACGGTAACAGCTGATAGATACAACAACACACAATAAAACATTCCCCCTCTCACATTTTCCAACCCCACAGTGTCCGCGCTACTTACCCCTCTACCCCTGAGGTAAGCGCCCAACATAGCTCGCTGGCAATTAACAAAGGTCACAACGTTAGATGGCGCTTTATGGATTCGGCTGTTAGTCGCTACTACTCGTAAAACGTAACTGCCATACAACATCTCCTTGTTGTACTCCCCAAGTTACTTTTACATGTGACGATTTATTCCCTTTAAGAATGATGTATTGAGTTTTATCTGCTACGAAGATCTGAGTACAGTAATAAATTTTGTTCGGAAGCTCGTATTTTTTTTTTCGTTAAACGGTAGAGAAGATTTATATCAAATTCCTTCTGAAAGCAAGGGAACTGGGCATCGACATTGGGGCTCTTATGTACGATACTCTGGAACTCACGGACGAAGAGAAAATGTGGTCTTTCATAAGATCTCTCTTGCGGAATCTGTGTTAATTTCTCTAGTGGAGATATTCGCTCTAGAAAAAGGTAATAATACTTGAGTATAAAACGTTTTCCACCGGCCGCTGTGGCCGAGCGGTTCTAGGCGCTTCAGTCCGGAACCGCGCTGCTGCTGTGGTCGGAGGGTCGAATCCTGTGTTGGGCATGGAAGTGGGTGATGTCCTTAGGTTAGTTAGGTTTAAGTAGTTCAAAGTCTAGGGGACTGATGACCTCAGATATTAAATCCCATAGTGCTTAGAGCCATTTCAACCATTTGAAAACGTTGTCCATCAATCTGCAAAACATGTAGGCCAATTGTGTGAATCCTTTAGACGACCGTTATTGTCCTGCGCTTTTTCCCGGTTGCTTATCACGTTTCTTTAGCACAGAGTCCTATGATAAACTGTTACTAGAATGGGTGCTAGTCAGTCGCTCACTGATCTACTAGCACCGAAACGAAAGATGTCAGACTTAAGTTCGAAATACAGCATTCGTTCTTCCGATATTATTTCACTGTTGTGTATTGAAATGTGCACTCTCCTTTCAGCTATCGCAAGGACGCCATAATGCCAGGTAATGACATAAGTGAGTGCGTAACAGAAAGTATTGAAAAAGCATGCCAGTCTCACGAGAAACCTGCTCCATTTGTACAGATTATGCAAAAGAACTTGCTGCATCTAGCAACAGTTTATAGTAGGTCATAGGAACAACAAATGGTACCAACCAAATGGAAAAAGATGGATTTCATTTTCGTTTTAAAGATAGGGCATCAGAGTAAAAAAAACACCATGGTCTATGTGTGAACAATAGTAGGTAAAAATTCAAATAAAAAAAGGTAAAGTGTAACACAATGAAGTACGGGGGTGGTTTTATAAGCCCGGTAAAAAAAGGAAGGAAAAAATGTTTCTTTCGTAAGCAACTCACCTTACTTCTCGACATAATTCACTTTGAGGGATGTGCATTTGGTCCAGTGATTCCATCGAAAAAATAGGTTCTGTCAAACTCTTCAAAATACTCGTTGACTTCTTGCCAGCAAGCCAAAGTTTCGTGTTACGGAACAGGAAGAAGTCACTTGGGGCTAATTCTGGTGAACAGGGTAAATGAGGAACCAATTCAAAACCAATGCATGCAGTTTCGCCATGGTTGTCGCTGATGTGGAGGAAGGTGCATTATCCTGGTGAAAGAGAACTTTTTCCGTGCCAGCGATGGGCTTTTTTCAGCCAGCGCAAGTTTCAAACGACCCAACAACGAAGCGCAAGAGGGTCCAGTTAAGGTTCTGCCTTTTCCAAGTAATCTATCAGTATTATTCTCAGGGTAAACCAAAAAACAGTGACCATCACCTTACCAGCTGACAAAATGGTCTTTGCTTTCTTTGGTGCCCTTTCACCAGCCTTTGTCCATTGTTTTGACTACCGTTTTAACTGTGGTGTGTGCCGGCCGTTGTGACTGAACGGCTCTAGGCGCTTCAGTCTGGAACCGCGTGACCGCTACGGTCGCAGCTTCGAATCCTGCCTCGGGCATGGATGTGTGTGATGTCCTTAGGTCACATAGGTTTAAGTAGTTCTAAGTTCTAGGGGACTGATGACCTCAGATGTTAAGTCCCATAGTGCTCAGAGCCATTTGAACCATTTTTGAACTCTGGTGTGTAATGATGGATCCAGGTTTCATCAACCAGCGCAACAGGTATTGCGGATTGCGATTAAACATCGCCAGACATTGTGTTGAAATGTTGACTCGGACGCGCTTTACGTCGACTGTTAGCAATCGCGGCACCAACCCTGCACACATCTTCAAAGCCAATTCTCTGTGCATGATATTACGTACTAGCGTATCTGAGATGCCAGCAGGCTCAGCTATGTCACGAAGGTTTATTCGGCGGTCTGGCATTACCATGTCATGGATTTTGTCAATGGTTTCCTTTCTGGTGACCTCAACTGGACGGACAGAGTGCTCTTCGTCTTCGGCGCTTGTCCAGCCACATTTAAATCCATTAGTCCATGATAGCGAAAGTCCACGTAAACTTCATTCAATTCTGTTTTAATTTACGTAGCAATCCAACACTTCAAATGAAAATGTTTAATAAAAGCACGATACTCATTTTTCTCCATTTTCAACATCAGTCGTCACACTGACAATTGAGAGGACTGTCAACAATGAACTGTACGCTGTATATTGTTGAAATTCTTTAACAATCCTTGGAATAATCAATCTTACCAACCATGAACGCGCAACAAAAAAGGTTCCATTTTTCATGTAAATTTACCAGATATATCAAACCACCTTCGTACGATACTGAAAATTTAGAAGTACTGAGATGAGCTGCAAATTCCTCAGAGTCGGAGCTACCAGAATAATAAAAAGCGTTTCAGTAGACGAATGGACTGTAATTAAAAAGAAATGATCAAAACGGTACAGGACATCATAGGCATAGCGAAAGTAGAGACGCAATAGTTATGGATAACTAAAAAAAATACACCATCCTATTGCCGAGAAGAAAAGTATAATAATGCTAAGAGCGAGTTGCTTATCAATGAAATTAACATGCAGTACACGAAAATTAAGTCAGATTGGAAAAAAGATACAAATTAACATCAAGTACACAAACATTAAATCAGATTATAAGTAAGACACATAACTACATCGAGAAATAAATTATTGTAGGGAAAACCGACCTCGCTAACGTAAGATTAAATATAGCTTTCGATACAAGAGTACGAAGAGCAGATCTATGAAGAGCAGATAGTGAATCAATAAGTGCAGAAGAAAGGGTGCATACATAGCCAGAGTTAATCGAAGACATGCAACATGGCGACAAGCTGTTCGAAACCGTGATAAGAGAGAAGTCAGTGTTTGACAGAGCACTAAATGGTCAGATCTAACCAAGTCAACAGGCGTCGACGATACACCTTCAGGATGACAAAAACTGCGGGTCTTAGAAAGTCACAAATTAATTGTAAAGAAAAGAGGCACGAAACGAAGAAATACCAAAGAGCAGGTGATGATTTAAAACAATAGAAACTCTGAAGAATGAACAGGTGTGAGACATTTGTAACTGCAACCAAAATAGCTAAGTTGGGAAACTTGTTAGAGCAGACAAAGACTGGAAAATGTGAACTACGTTGTACAGGATCTTGGGTGTAATACACTGAAGCGTCAAAGAAACAAATACAGAGATACAGTATGTGATCAAAAGTATGCGGACACAACCAAAAGCACACTGTTTTCATATTAGGTGCATTGTGCTGCCACCTACTGCCAGGTACCACATATCAGCGACCTCAGTAGTCATTAGACATCGTGAGAGAGCGGAGTGGGGCGCTCGGCGGAACTCAAGGACTTCGAACGCGGTCATGTGATCGGGTGTCACTTGTGTCACACCTCTGTACGTGAGATTTCCACACTCTTAAACATCCCTACGTCCACTGTTTCCGATGTGATAGTGAAGTGAAAACGTGAAGGGACACGTACAGCACAAAAGCGTGCAGGCCGACCTCGTCTGTTCACTGACAGAGACCGCCGACAGTTGAAGAGCGTCGTAATGTGTAATAGGCAGACCATCACACAGGAATTCCAAACTGCATCATGATCCACTGAAAGTACTATGACAGTTAGGCGGGAGGTGAGAAAACTTGGATATCATGGTCGAGCGGTTGCTGATAAGCCACGTATCACGCTGGTAAATGCCAAACGACGCCTCGCTTGGTGTAAGAAGTGTAAACATTGAACAGTGGAAAAACGTTGTGTAGAGTTACGAATCACGGTACACAATGTGGCAATCAAGCAGCAGTGTGTGGGTATGACGAATGCCCAGTGAACGTCATCTGACAGCGTGTGTAGTGCCAACAGTAAAATTCGGAGGCGGTGGTGCAATGGTGTAGTCGTGTTTTTTATGGAGGGGGCTTGAACCCCTTGTTTTTTTTTTGCGTGGCACTATCACAGCACAGGCCTACATTGATGTTTTAAGTACCCTCTTGCTTCCCACTGTTGAAGAGCAATTCGGGGAAGGCGATTGCATCTTTCAGCACGATCGAGCACCTGTTAATAATGCACGGCTTGTGGCGGAGTGGTTACACAACAATAACATCCCTGTAATGGACTGGCCCGCACACAGTCCTGACCTGAATCCTATAGAACACCTTTGGCATGTTTTGGAACGCCGACTTCGTGCCAGTCCTCACCGACTGACATCGATATCTCTCCTCAGTGCAGCACTCCGTGAAGAATGGGCTGCCATTCCTCAAGAAACCTTACAGCACCTGATTGAACGTATGACTGCGAGAGTGGAAGCTCTCATCAAGGCTTAGGGTGGGCCAACACCATACTGAATTCCAGCATTACCGGTGGAGGGCGTCACGAACGTGTAAGTAATTTTCAGCCAGGTGTTCGGATACTTTTTATCACATAGTGTATGTAAACAGGCAGAATAAGGCGCTGGGGTCGGCAACGTCTATATGATACAACAACTGTCTGGCGCAGTTGTTAGATCGGTTACTGCTGTTACAATGGCGGGTTATCAAGATTTAAGTGAAATTGAACGTGGTGTTACAATCGTCGCACGAGCGATGGGACACATCATCTCCGAGGTAGCGATGAAGTGTGGATTTTCCCGTGCGACCATTTCACGAGTGTACCGTGAATATCAGAAATCCGGTAAAACATCAAATCTCCGACATCGCTGAGGCCGGAAAAAGAACCTGCATGAACGGGGCCAATGACAACTGCAGAGAATCGTTTAACGTGACAGAAGCGCAACCCTTCCGCAAATTGCTGCAGATTTCGATGCTGGACTACCAATAAGTGTCTGCGTGCGAACCATTCAATGAAACATCATCAATAAGGGCATTCGGAGCCGAAGACCCACTCGTGTACCCTTGATGACTGCAAGGCACAAAGCTTTACGCCTCGCCCGGGCCCGTCAACACCGACACTGGACTGTTGATGACTGGAAAGATGTTGCCCGGTCAGACGAGTCTCGCTTGAAATTGTATCGATGGGGTGGATGTGTACGGGTATGGATTCATCCTCATGAATCCGTGGACCCCGCATGTCAGCAGGGCACTGTCGAAGCTGATGGAGCCTCTGTAATGGCGTGGGGCGTGTGCTGTTGGAGTGATGTGGACCCCTGTTACGTCTGGATACGACTCTGACAGGTGACAAGTACGTATGCATCCATTCATATCCATTGTGCATGTCGACGGACTTGGGCCACTCCATCAGGACAACGCGACACCCTATCCGTCCAGAATTGCTACAGAGTGGCTCCAAGAAGACTCTTCTGAGTTTAAGCACCTTCTCTGGCCACCAAACCCCCAAGACATGAACATTATTCAGCATATATGGGACACCTTGCGACGTGCTATTTAGAAGAGATCTCCACCCACTCGTGCTCATAGGATTTATGGACAGTCCTGCAGGATTCATGGTGTCAACTCCCTCCAGCACTACTTCAGACAAAAGTTGAGTCCATGCCACGTCGTGTTGCGGCACTTCTGCGTGTTGGCGAAGTACCTACACGATATTAGGCAGGTGTACCAGTTTCTTTGGCTCTTCAGTGTAAATCCTAGAATATTTCTGAGGTGTGTGGGTACCATGCCATTCAGGACTATAAGGTCACGTTGAACGTATACAAATAATGGTAGTAAGAAGTGTCACAAGTTTGTGTGACTCACAGGAGAGTGTCACGGAAAGGCGGAAAAAAAATGATCTGGCAGACGCCTGAAGACAGACGTGAACTATCTTGTATAAGGACACTTACTAAGTTTTAAGACCAGTATTAAGGGAAGACTCTAGTAATATACCAGATACCCCAGCGTGCCGCTCTCGAATGGACCTCGGAGACCAGGTAAATTTAAGTACAGCACGCACAGAGCATTTGAACAGTTATTTTTCTCTCGTTCCATTCTTGATTGGAAACCACAAAGTGCGTTATAATTGTAAGTACCCTCTGCCATGCATGTCGCAGTGGCTGCAGCGCAAGTAGATGACGTCAGAGTGACTGTGTCCTGTGTCGGCACATACCCATTCTGTGGCTACCGCCGTAACAACAGGCTGCAGCGGCAGTGCTATGCTATGAGGAGTATTTCGGTGGCGCTATTTCTATGACTATTTCTTCATGTGGAAAGTACTTTTGACCTACCTGATAACCAATAGCGTGTATTGTAACACGTCTAGAAATGTTGGCAAACAAACGAAAGCGCATAAGCAAAAAGTCAAAGTTTTGTGGTCCTAAAATCCCAAAACCTCAAATCAGTTAATAAACTGTGGGAAGTACTGTAGACAGCGTGGCTGCAAATACCCGTGGAGAAGGGTTAGCACCTGACTGGCTTTCCCAGCTCATCTAACTGCTCTGTGTTCTCAGGAAGCTAACAGTAGATGATAATAATATTACAACAGATCACGTAGGCCTACCAGCTTCTGGTTTTTTTTTTTTTTCTTTTTTCAATATCGGTGGTGGTAGCAGGAATGGATTCCGAACTTGCTATTGCCGTGATACTCGGTTCTTCATCTCTAATTTGGAAATTATCTTTCTCCTGTATGTGGTGACACTGTAGAATACACCGACTGACCATAAAGGAAATTTGCCAGCTGCTATAGACAGAATACACGAGAATGTATGTAGCAAGGCAGATGTTTTCTCGCAAGTGCCAACCACATAACGCCAAGCATCCGTCAGCAGTCTGCCAAGGCATTACGAAACAATCCATTGTACCCCTACTAAGACAATCGAATTAGTTGACTGTTGCCAAGAAAACGATGCGCACCCATGTCAACAAGCCAAGCTGTTCTTGTATTCATATTGCTCTTGTCAAAGTCCTACGGCAGCAACGGGTCACAGTATCCACATCTACGGGTATACACTGTATACCTAAATCCGTATTCCGCAAGCCATTGTATACTGTGTAGCAGGGAGTACAGAGTGTACCCCAATTGAGCCTTCCCCCCCCCCCCTCCCCCCCTCCACTTTTTTCCGTTTCATGAGTGGATGGAGTGCCGGTGGACACGTTGTGGATACCTCTATCTATATGTTCAGCTTCATCAAAATTTCGCCCTCCTGTCAGTACGCGAGACATATGACGAAGGAAATTATATGTTTCGTGACACATAATGGAATGTAGGCACCTTGAATTATTGAAGTAAATCTCTCTGTGATGCACAGGGCTATCTCCTAGAGTCTCTCACTGCAGATTGTTAATTATTTCTATAGCAACGAATATCATCCGTTAATGTTATTCGCTAAGGATCTCAAATCGATAAACAACACTCTCACGAACTGGACGAAGTTTACAAGTAAAATGCATTTGGCTTCAAATGGTTCAAATGGCTCTGAGCACTATGGGACTCAACTGCTGAGGTCATAAGTCCCCTAGAACTTAGAACAAACCTAACTAACCTAAGGACAACACACACATCCATGCCCGAGGCAGGATTCGAACCTGCGACCGTAGCGGTCGCGCGGTTCCAGACTGTAGCGCCATAACCGCTCGGCCACCAGCGGCCGGCTGCCTTTGGCTGCTGCACATCAATTTTTTATTTTATTTGTGCACCCAAACGCGTTTCCCCTTTTTACCGAGGCATCTTCAGTGGGCGTCCTGGAATAGTGCGTGTTTTTTTTTCATTGTCGCTTATCGGTCATAGATTTATAACAGTTCAAGGAAGCTTATTATTATACAATGGAAAGGTACTTAAAGCAACGCGTCTAATTCACCATTTGAGAAACAAGCAGCTTACCCTCATACACAAAACTGGCTGAAGGCGTCCAGTTCTTCGTGTACTCACTGTGTTTTCGTAACATAGCACTCTATTTGCCATTTTCTGTGTCTAAAGTGTCGTTTATTTTTGTAAGTTTGGCAGTTTTCTCAGTTTTTGCGTTCATCCTTTTTTTGTTTGTTTGACTATATGTGTGTTGATGTAAGTATGTATGAATCCTGCAGGGCTGCCCACAAATCCGAGGGGGTGGAGATCTCTTCTGAACAGCACATTGCAAGGCATCCCATATATGCTCAATAATGTTCATGTCTGGCTAGTTTGGTGGCCAGCGGAAGTGTTTAAACTCAGAAGAGTGTTCCTGGAGCCACTTTGTAGCAATTCGGAAGTGTGGAGTGTCGCATTGTCCTGCTGGAATTGCCCAATTCCTTTCCAACCCTGATAGCCCGACTGAATTAATTCGTATTTGTTTAACTAAGCTTCGACAATCGATAAGACACATTGCTTTAGCCGGAAGATGTAAAGACGACATTGAAACTTTTAAGACTTTGCTACAAGAACTTGAGTATGACAACGACACTATATTTTCAGAGAAAAGGGTTAATGATCGGAACGGACGTTATAGTGGTAATGTTGAAAATGACAGACGAAACAGACAGGACAATAGATACCAGCCTTATGACAAAGGAAAGCGTAGCGGTTAGACAGTATTATTTAGTTCGCAATGATATTCTTTTTAAACGAAAATCGGTTGACAACTCTGTTTGGTTAGTTTGCATTCCTAATGAGTGGGTTAATAAATTGATTTGGTATACACATTTCAGCTATGCACACTTTGGTCCCAGGAAATGCTTTCACAAATTACGAGAAAATTGCTACTTAAGTAATATGGAAAAACGTATTCGATTTGTTCTTGCTAAATGCAAATTATGTCAAAAGGCTAAGCCGCCAACTATTTCTCACAGAGCACCGTTGTTTCCTATTATTCCAGCGAGATTAAAGGAGATGGCTGCAGTCGATTTGTTCGGTCCAGTGGTTCGTTCTACTAATGATTTTGCGTACATTATGGTAGTAGTGAAATTGACATCAAAATATGTGTGTTTTACACCTTTACGCAATGCAACAGCTCGTTCAGTATATAATGCCTTCATCAAACATTTTCTTAAAGAAGTGGGTCATGTTGATAAAGTTATATCAGATAATGGATCACAGTTTCGCTCTAAAATTTGGCTTCGTACTCTACGGCGTCGTAAGATTAAACCAGTTTTCATTTCCCTTTTTCACCCTCAATCTAATGCGTCAGAGAGATGGATGAAAGAAATCAATAAATTGTGTCGTCTTTATTGTCATCATGATCACAGAACGTGGGATCGGTATCTTCATATATTTTAAAATATTCTGAATGAACTCCCTAATGATTCAACTTGTTTACCGCCTATATTGATATTAAAAAATAAAGCACCGACAAATCGTATTTCTGAAATCGTTCCTTTTCCGCCTACACGGAAACTGCGGCATTCTGAAATTGTCAACCTGGCTCTACAAAATATTGCATCTGCAGCTGCTAGAAGAGAGAAATCAGCTAAACGTCCTGGTCGTTAAAAACTTTGTCAGTTGGTCAAAAGGTGTTAATTCTCATCGATTGTCTCACAAAGGAAAAGGCTTGTGTCGCAAATTTTTTCTGCTTTATAACGGTCTATACAGAGTTCGCAAAATTATTCATGATAACACCGTTGAAGTAGAAACTCTTAAATCACGGCGCTCTAAGGGAATACATCATATATCGAACCTTAAAATTTTTGTGGAATGACATACTTTTGATAAATTAACAGTCACACACAAACACGCAGAGAATACAGGGATACCGCGCCGTGTTCTAGCGGCAGCACATACACAAAGCGACAGTCAGTCCGCGCGCCGCACAAGGTAGCCTATTTATTTAAATTATATTTGTCATCTGATTATTTGTGATGATATGGCTATGTATGTAAGTTATAGTTTGTGATTTATCTGCTTGCGCCTTCATGTTTACTTATTAAGATTACATATAAACATTTATTTGCTTATGCTGATATGATGCTAATGACCTATTTATTATGTAAGATGTATACTTGCTGCTTTGCGTATGGATTGCATATTTACACATTTCTGTTTGTTGTCATAACTACTCTTTAATTTAGTATATAGAAATACTTATATACTGTGTACGAATATAGAGTTTAGGTTACACTATGGTATTAATTATGGATTGTTCGCTTGGGAGAGCCTTGTTGTAGGGATTGTGCTGCATCCACTTGTCGACATTCTGTTCTCTACTGGTATATTTACTCACTACTGCATGTTTTGCTCACGCTCAGTGCTTTACATGTTAAGATAAGAAAATGAACTGCTATAATTCTACGAACTACAGGGTTACAAGAAACATAATTGAAATCACATGAACTGGAGGTTTTATGGAAGCTGTATAAATTCATTATAATAGAAAGGAAGCTGACGACATGAAATACCAACACTAGCTTTAGACCACTGACATTTATTACACTGCATTCTTCGTGAGCAATTGAAATAGCAAGTGACACTTGACCACAAAGAAATACTCCACATGTTTGCTTCTGTTTTGCCATGATTCTTGAAGTGGTGTACACACTGTGAAATATTACGATTTATTCATTCAAATTCTTATGTGATCATTAACACTGGGTACTCGCACCTACTTAGTGAAAGTTATTGAAGCTGAAGGATGTTAGAGGTCATGTATGCATTTCTTTTATTTTATGATGGACAAGATAACCAAAATGTATTTTATAATTCATAATGAGTAGAAGATTTGGCTCAGGTGGATTACACAGAGGTTGTGTGTGAACATTGTGTCTTCGGATTGTATGGGATGATGAACTGGAGTTTGCACTAGGATTTTATCTGTACTTGTTCGAGGAGACTGACTGGAGGAAAGAGTTGTTATGGAAGTGAAATGATATTGGTGATAAGGTTTATATGTATTGACGTGTTGAAGAGGTATTATTGAAGTATTGAGATTGTGTGATGTTGATGATTATTGGCGTTTTGGTGGATAAGAGGTAAGGTAAATGATATTAGTGATAAGGTTTATATGTATCGACGTATTGAAGAGGTATTATTGAAGCATTGAGATTATGTGATGCTGATGATTATTGGAGTTTTGGTGGATAAGAGGTAAAGCAAGTGAGGAGCATATTTTTTGTTTTGTTTTATATAGAACAAGAAGGATGAAGATAGCAGACTAGAACACTCTTGTGGAAGGAAGATTGTTTACACACACACATTGTTAAATCAATAAGCAGTATATACTTTCTTTGGGGGGGGGGGGGGGGAGGGGGGGAGGATGTATTTGCGTATCTTCGCAAACTGACAGTTGTTCAGCAACCGTACATTTTGATGTGGCTTGGCAAACATTGGTCTTGACATGATGACTATGACGTTGATTAACTATTATTGACTATTATACACTGCTGCCACTACTATTTGATACACATGTTGAACATCAAATTGTGACAGAATTGCATTTACAGTTAACACAATAGTACTTAGTATGTGGATGAAAGATGAGTGAGTGTGTTTTGTGTGTTTTCCTTTCCTAATCCCAAATAATTGGTACCGACCTACCTCCTAATATTATTTTACTTATTTGTTGTGGCTTGCACTGACACCCATAAATATTATAGGTTTACTGCTATTTGTGTATTTGTAATAGTTAATATGACAATTATCTGATATCATTTGTGTGTTTTTTGTAATTTGTATGTTTAGTGTAAGAGCATTGATAATAATTTTGTAAAAGCAATTGTGTGTGCATTCAAACTGTTGTTCGTGCTTACACCTGTTATCATTGATGGGTACCACTTGGAAATGTTTAATTTCTGCTGATGAACTCTGATGAACTATTTAATTATTGCTGGTGCATATTATGGACTGTTACCTGCACATGTCCAATATTGCTGGGTGCCACTGTTGGAACTGCCACTATTGATGTGATGACACTCATTCTTGCCTGCACCTGCTTGCCATTACTGGGTGCCACTGTTGGAACTGCTGCTACTGAAATGATGTCACTTGTTGCTGTCTGGCCAGCCGGAGTCTGTTCAGTCTGGAACCGCGCGACCCTACGCTCGCAGCTTCGAATCCTGCCTCGGGCATGGATGTTTGTGATGTCCTTAGGTTAGTAAGGTTTAAGTAGTTCTAAGTTCTAGGTGTCTGATGACCTCAGAAGTTAAGTCCCATAGTGCTCAGAGCCATTTGAACCATTTGAACCACTTTTTTGTTGTTGCTGTCTGCACCTGTTCAACATTGCTGGGTGCCACTGTTGGAACTGCTCAACCACTGATGAGATGTCACTTGTTGATGTCTGCACCTGCTCGCCATTACTGAGTGCCACTGTTGGACCTGCTGCTACTGAAATGATGTCACTTGTTGCTGTCTGCACCTGTTCAACATTGCCGGGTGCCACTGTTGGAACTGCTCAACCACTGATGACATGTCACTTGTTGGTGTCTGCACCTGCTCGCCATTGCTGGGTGCCACTGTTGGAACTGCTAGTATTGATGTGATGACACTCATTCCTGCCTGCACCTGCTCGCCGTTACTGAGTGCCACTGTTGGACCTGCTGCTACCGAAATGATGTCACTTGTTGCTGTCTGCACCTGTTCAACATTGCTGGGTGCCACTGTTGGAACTGCTCAACCACTGATGAGATGTCACTTGTTGATATCTGCACCTGCTCGCCATTACTGAGTGCCACTGTTGGACCTGCTGCTACTGAAATGATGTCACTTGTTGCTGCCTGCACCTGTTCAACATTGCTGGGTGCCACTGTTGGAACTGCTCAACCACTGATGAGATGTCACTTGTTGATGTCTGCACCTGCTCGCCATTACTGAGTGCCACTGTTGGACCTGCTGCTACTGAAATGATGTCACTTGTTGCTGTCTGCACCTGTTCAACATTGCCGGGTGACACTGTTGGAACTGCTCAACCACTGATGAGATGTCACTTGTTGGTGTCTGCACCTGCTCGCCAGTACTGAGTGCCACTGTTGGACCTGCTGCTACTGAAATGATGTCACTTGTTGCTGTCTGCACCTGTTCAACATTGCTGGGTGCCACTATTGTAACTGCTCAACCACTGATGAGATGTCCCTTGTTGATATCTGCACCTGCTCGCCATTACTGAGTGCCACTGTTGGACCTGCTGCTACTGAAATGATGTCACTTGTTGCTGTCTGCACCTGTTCAACATTGCCGGGTGCCACTGTTGGAACTGCTCAACCACTGATGAGATGTCACTTGTTGGTGTCTGCACCTGCTCGCCATTGCTGGGTGCCACTGTTGGAACTGCTACTATTGATGTGATAACACTCATTCCTGCCTGCACCTGCTCGCCGTTACTGAGTGCCACTGCAGGACCTGCTGCTACTGAAATGATGTCACTTGTTGCTGTCTGCACCTGTTCAACATTGCTGGGTGCAACTGTTGGAACTGCTACTATTGATGTGATGACACTCATTCCTGCCTGCACCTGCTAGCCGTTACTGAGTGCCACTGTTGGACCTGCTGCTACAGGAATGATGTCACTTGTTGCTGTCAGCAACTGTTCAACATTGCTGGGTGCCACTGTTGGAACTGCTCAACCACTGATGAGATGTCACTTGTTGGTGTCTGCACCTGCTCGCCATTACTGAGTGCCACTGTAGGACCTGCGGCTTCTGAAATGATGTCACTTGTTGCTGTCTGCACCTGTTCAACATTGCCGGGTGCCACTGTTGGAACTGCTCAACCACTGATGAGATGTCCCTTGATGGTGTCTGCACCTGCTCGCCATTGCGGGGTGCCACTGTTGGAACTGCTACTATTGATGTGATGACACTCATTCCTGCCTGCACCTGCTCGCCGTTACTGAGTGCCACTGTTGGACCTGCTGCTACTGAAATGATGTCACCTGTTGCTGTCTGCACCTGTTCAACATTGCTGGGTGCCACTGTTGGAACTGCTCAACCACTGATGAAATGTCACTTGTTGGTGTCTGCACCTGCTCGCCATTGCTGGGTGCCACTGTTGGAACTGCTACTATTGATGTTATAACACTCATTCCTGCCTGCACCTGCTCGCCGTTACTGAGTGCCACTGTTAGACCTGCTGCTGCTGAAATGATGTCACTTGTTCCTGTCTGCACCTGTTCAACATTGCCGGGTGCCACTGTTGGAACTGCTCAACCACTGATGAGATGTCACTTGTTGGTGTCTGCACCTGCTCGCCATTACTGAGTGCCACTGTTGGACCTGCTGCTACTGAAATGATGTCACTTGTTGCTGTCTGCACATGTTCAACATTGCCAGGTGCCACTGTTGGAACTGCTCAACCACTGATGAGATGTCACTTGTTGGTGTCTGCACCTGCTCGCCATTGCTGGGTGCCACTGTTGGAACTGCTACTATTGATGTGATGACACTCATTCCTGCCTGCACCTGCTCGCCGTTACTGGGTGCCACTGTTGGACCTGCTGCTACTGAAATGATGTCACTTGTTGCTGTCTGCACCTGTTCAACATTGCTGGGTGCCACTGTTGGAACTGCTCAACCACTGATGAGATGTCACTTGTTGGTGTCTGCACCTGCTCGCCATTACTGAGTGCCACTGTTGGACCTGCTGCTACTGAAATGATGTCACTTGTTGCTGTCTGCACCTGTTCAACTTTCCTGGGTGCCACTGTTGGAACTGCTCAACCACTGATGAGAAGTCACTTGTTGGTGTCTGCACCTGCTCGCCATTGCTGGGTGCCACTGTTAGAACTGCTACTATTGATGTGATGACACTCATTCCTGCCTGCACCTGCTCGCCGTTACTGAGTGCCACTGTTGGACCTGCTGCTACTGAAATGATGTCACTTGTTGCGGTCTGCACCTGTTCAACATTGCCGGGTGCCACTGTTGGAACTGCTCAACCACTAATGAGATGTCACTTGTTGGTGTGTGCACCTACTCGCCATTACTGACTGCCACTGTTGGACATGCTGCTACTGAAATGATGTCACTTGTTGCTGTCTGCACCTGTTCAACATTGCCGGGTGCCACTGTTGGAGCTGCTCAACCACTGATGAGATGTCACTTGTTGGTGTCTGCACCTGCTCGCCATTGCTGGGTGGCACTGTTGGAACTGCTACTATTGATGTGATGACACTCATTCCTGCCTGCACCTGCTCGCCGTTACTGAGTGCCACTGTTGGACCTGCTGCTACTGAAATGTTGTCACCTGTTGCTGTCTGCACCTGTTCAACATTGCCGGGTCCCACTGTTGGAACTGCTCAACCACTGATGGGATGTCACTTGTTGGTGTCTGCACCTGCTCGCCATTACTGAGTGCCACTGTTGGACCTGCTGCTACTGAAATGATGTCACTTGTTGCTGTCTGCACCTGTTCAACATTGCCGGGTGCCACTGTTGGAACTGCTCAACCACTGATGAGATGTCACTTGTTGGTGTATGTACCTGCTCGCCATTACTGAGTGCCACTGTTGGACCTGCTGCTACTGAAATGATGTCACTTGTTGGTGTCTGCACCTGTTCAACATTGCTGGGTGCCACTGTTGGAACTGCTCAACCACTGATGAGATGTCACTTGTTGGTGTCTGCACCTGCTCGCCATTACTGAGTGCCACTGTTGGACCTGCTGCTACTGAAATGATGTCACTTGTTGCTGTCTGCACCTGTTCAACATTGCCGGGTGCCACTGTTGGATCTACTCAACCACTGATGAGATGTCACTTGTTGGTGTCTGCACCTGCTCGCCATTACTGAGTGCCACTGTTGGACCTGCTGCTACTGAAATGATGTCACTTGTTGCTGTCTGCACCTGTTCAACATTGCTGGGTGCCACTGTTGGAACTGCTCAACCACTGATGAGATGTCACTTGTTGGTGTCTGCACCTGCTCGCCATTACTGAGTGCCACTGTTGGACCTGCTGCTACTGAAATGATGTCACTTGTTGCTGTCTGCACCTGTTCAACATTGCTGGGTGCCACTGTTGGAACTGCTCAACCACTGATAAGATGTCACTTGTTGATGTCTGCATCTGCTCGCCATTACTGAGTGCCACTGTTGGACCTGCTGCTACTGAAATGATGTCACTTGTTGCTGTCTGCACCTGTTCAACATTGCCGGGTGCTACTGTTGGAACTGCTCAACCACTGATGAGATGTCACTTGTTGGTTTCTGCACCTGCTCGCCATTGCTGGGTGCCACTGTTGGAACTGCTACTACTGATGTGATGACACTCATTTCTGCCTGCACCTGCTCGCCGTTACTGAGTGTCACTGTTGGACGTGCTGCTACTGAAATGATGTCACTTGTTGCTGTTTGCACCTGTTCAATATTGCCGGGTGCCACTGTTGGAACTGCTCAACCACTGATGAGATGTCACTTGTTGGTGTCTGCACCTGCTCGCCATTACTGAGTGCCACTGTTGGACCTGCTGCTACTGAAATGATGTCACTTGTTGCTGTCTGCACCTGTTCAACATTGCTGGGGGCCACTGTTGGAACTGCTCAACCACTGATGAGATGTCACTTGTTGGTGTCTGCACCTGCTCGCCATTACTGAGTGCCACTGTTGGACCTGCTGCTACTGAAATGATGTCACTTGTTGGTGTCTGCACCTGTTCAACATTGCCGGGTGCCACTCTTGGAACAGCTCAACCACTGATGAGATGTCACTTGTTGGTGTCTGCACCTGCTCGCCAATACTGAGTGCCACTGTTTGACCTGCTGCTACTGAAATGATGTCACTTGTTGCTGTCTGCACCTGTTCAACATTGCCGGGTGCCACTGTTGGAACTGCTCAACCACTGATGAGATGTCACTTGTTGGTGTCTGCACCTGCTCGCCATTGCTGTGTGCCACTGTTGGAACTGCTACTATTGATGTGATGACACTCATTCCCTCCTGCACCTGCTCACCGTTACTGAGTGCCACTGTTGGATACGCTGCTACTGAAATGATGTCACTTGTTGCTGTCTGCACTTGTTCAACATTGCTGGGTGCCACTGTTGGAACTGCTCAACCACTGATGAGATGTCACTTGTTGGTGTCTGCACCTGCTCACCATTACTGAGTGCCACTGTTGGACCTGCTGCTACTGAAATTATGTCACTTGTTGCTGTCTGCACCTGTTCAACATTGCCGGGTGCCACTGTTGGAACTGCTCAACCACTGATGAGATGTCACTTGTTGGTGTCTGCACCTGCTCGCCATTGCTGGGTGCCACTGTTGGAACTGCTACTATTGATGTGATGACACTCATTCCTGCCTGCACCTGCTCGCTGTTACTGAGTGCCACTTTTGGACCTGCTGCTACTGAAATGATTTCACTTGTTGCTGTCTGCACCTGTTCAACATTGCTGTGTGCCACTGTTGGAACTGCTCAACCACTGATGAGATGTCACTTGTTGGTGTCTGCACCTGCTCGCCATTACTGAGTGGCACTGTTGGACCTGCTGCTACCGAAATGATGTCACTTGTTGCTCTCTGCACCTGTTCAACATTGCCGGGTGCCACTGTTGGAACTGCTCAACCACTGATGAGATGTCACTTGTTGGTGTCTGCACCTGCTCGCCATTGCTGGGTGCCACTGTTGGAACTGCTACTATTGATGTGATGACACTCATTCCTGCCTGCACCTGCTCGCCGTTACTGAGTGCCACTGTTGGACCTCCTGCTACTGAAATGATGTCACTTGTTGCTGTCTGCACCTGTTCAACATTGCTGGGTGCCACTGTTGGAACTGCTCAACCGCTGATGAGGTGTCACTTGCTGCTGTCTGCACCTGTTCAACATTGCTGGGTGCCACTGTTGGATCTGCTGCTTCTGAAATGATGTCACTTGTTGCTGTCTGCACCTGTTCAACATTGCCGGGTGCCACTGTTGGAACTGCTCAACCACTGATGAGATGTCACTTGTTGGTGTCTGCACCTGCTCGCCATTACTGAGTGCCACTGTTGGACCTGCTGCTACTAAAATGATGTCACTTGTTGCTGTCTGCACCTGTTCAACATTGCTGGGTGCCACTGTTGGAACTGCTCAACCACTGATGAGATGCTGCTACTGAAATGATGTCACTTGTTGCTGTCTGCACCTGTTCACATTACCGGGTGCCACTGTTGGAACTGCTCAACCACTGATGAGATGTCACTTGGTGTCTGCACCTGCTCGCCATTACTGAGTGCCACTGTTGGATCTGCTGCTACTGAAATGATGTCACTTGTTGCTGTCTGCACCTGTTCAACATTGCTGGGTGCCACTGTTGGAACTGCTCAACCACTGATGAGATGTCACTTGTTGGTGTCTGCACCTGCTCGCCATTACTGAGTGCCACTGTTGGACCTGCTGCTACTGAAATGATGTCACTTGTTGCTGTCTGCACCTGTACAACACTGCTGGGTGCCACTGTTGGAACTGCTCAACCACTGATGAGATGTCACTTGTTGGTGTCTGCACCTGCTCGCCATTACTGAGTGCCACTGTTGGACCTGCTGCTACTGAAATGATGTCACTTGTTGCTGTCTGCACCTGTTCAACATTGCTGGGTGCCACTGTTTGAACTGCTCAACCACTGATGAGATGTCACTTGTTGGTGTCTGCACCTGCTCGCCATTACTGAGTGCCACGGTTGGACCTGCTGCTACTGAAATGATGTCACTTGTTGCTCTCTGCACCTGTTCAACATTGCTGGGTGCCACTGTTGGAACTGCTCAACCACTGATGAGATGTCACTTGTTGATGTCAGCACCTGCTCGCCATTACTGAGTGCCACTGTTGGACCTGCTGCTACTGAAATGATGTCATTGTTGCTCTCTGCACCTGTTCAACATTGCCGGGTGCCACTGTTGGAACTGCTCAACCACTGATGAGATGTCACTTGTTGGTGTCTGCACCTGCTCGCCATTGCTGGGTGCCACTGTTGGAACTGCTACTATTGATGTGATGACACTCATTCCTGCCTGCACCTGCTCGCCATTACTGAGTGCCACTGTTGGACCTCCTGCTACTGAAATGATGTCACTTGTTGCTGTCTGCACCTGTTCAACATTGCTGGGTGCCACTGTTGGAACTGCTCAACCACTGATGAGATGTCACTTGTTGGTGTCTGCACCTGCTCGCCATTACTGAGTGCCAGTGTTGGACCTGCTGCTACTGAAATGATGTCACTTGTTGCTGTCTGCACCTGTTCAACATTGCCGGGTGACACTGTTGGAACTGCTCAACCACTGATGAGATGTCACTTGTTGGTGTCTGCACCTGCTCGCCATTACTGAGTGCCACTGTTGGACCTGCTGCTACTGAAATTATGTCACTTGTTGCTGTCTGCACCTGTTCAACATTGCTGGGTGCCACTGTTGGAACTGCTCAACCACTGATGAGATGTCACTTGTTGATGTCTGCACCTGCTCGCCATTACTGAGTGCCACTGTTGGACCTGCTGCTACTGAAATGATGTCACTTGTTGCTGTCTGCACCTGTTTAACATTGCCGGGTGCCACTGTTGGAACTGCTCAACCACTGATGAGATGTCACTTGTTGGTGTCTGCACCTGCTCGCCATTACTGAGTGCCACTGTTTGACCTGCTGCTACTGAAATGATGTCACTTGTTGCTGTCTGCACCTGTTCAACATTGCCGGGTGCCACTGTTGGAACTGCTCAATCACTGATGAGATGTCACTTGTTGGTGTCTGCACCTGCTCGCCATTACTGAGTGCCACTGTTGGACCTGCTGCTACTGAAATGATGTCACTTGTTGGTGTCTGCACCTGTTCAACATTGCTGGGTGCCACTGTTGGAACTACTCAACCACTGATGAGATGTCACTTGTTGATGTCTGCACCTGCTCGCCATTACTGAGTGCCACTGTTGGACCTGCTGCTACTGAAATGATGTCACTTGTTGCTGGCTGCACCTGTTCAACATTGCCGGGTGCCACTGTTGGAACTGCTCAACCACTGATGAGATGTCACTTGTTGGTGTCTGCACCTGCTCGCCATTGCTGGGTGCCACTGTTGGAACTGCTGCTATTGATGTGATGACACTCATTCCTGCCTGCACCTGCTCGCCGTTACTGAGTGCCACTGTTGGACCTGCTGCTACTGAAATGATGTCACTTGTTGCTGTCTGCACCTGTTCAACATTGCTGGGTGCTACTGTTGGAACTGCTCAACCACTGATGAGATGTCACTTGTTGGTGTCTGCACCTGCTCGCCATTGCTGGGTGCCACTGTTAGAACTGCTACTATTGATGTGATGACACTCATTCTTGCCTGCACCTGCTCGCCATTACTGGGTGCCACTGTTGGAACTGCTGCTACTGAAATGATGTCACTTGTTGCTGTCTGCACCTGGTCAACATTTTCGGTGCCACTGTTGGAACTGCTCAACCACTGATGAGATGTCACTTGTTGCTGTCTGCACCTGCTCACCATTGCTGGGTGCCACTGTTGGAGCTGTGCAAATACTGCTGATGAAATGTTATGGGACTGCTATTTGCACCTGTATGACCATTGCTGGGTGCTAGTGTCGGAACTGTCAACTACTCAGATGAGTGCTACTTGTTTATTGAACTATTGAAAAGATTTTATGTGAATATTTGTGTAAACTGATGTATTGTGTATTTACTGTTTATGAAATGTTATGAGACTCTTATTTGCACCTATTTGTCGTTGCTGGTGCCATTGATTGAACTGTTTAACTACTCTGAGCAATGATACTTACATAAACTATTATGTAAAATCACATGAATGCAAGCATTTGTATTCCTTACTGTATTTTTATATATTAGGTTATTTAAGGGTCAATGCAAAGCCAAAATTTATTTAGTTATGTGATATTTACTTATTAATATCATCTTTTATTTTTGTCTGTGTTTTTTGGACAAATTTGGTGGTATTTTCACCACCTATGCGGGCAAAAATACCACCAAATTCTAGCCCGTGGAGGAGGAGCATATGAAAGGTGGCTACACTGTGTCACAGCGCCAGAGATTGCTCCAAAGATTATTATTCCGCTGCCTCCACTGGTGCAGTAGTAGTTCAGATGATGTCGAGGGCAGTTGTTGTTCTCTAGGGCGAGAGAGTAGATGCTGTTCGGTTGGTGTAATGTATAGATGGAAGAAGTTGCAATTGTATTGCGAAAGAACCGAGCCAGATACATGTACGTTGAGTCACACTACCACACACAGAACAGTTACACTTGTGCTTCGTTGTTTCGTAGCTTTTATAGTTGCAGGGGACTTAATTAATCAATTGAGTTAATGGAAATTCCTTGTCATTCTTTATTTTTTATTTTATGCAGTCAGTTGCGTGCTAATACTAGTCAGGGCCAACTGGTTACAAGCTACTAAAATTATTGCATTTATTCATTAATATTAATAATTAAGCCTCCGTGCACGTTAGCACGCAATCTGACTGCATAAAATAAAAAAATAAAGAATGACAAGGAATTTCGATTAACACAATTGATTAATTAAGTCCCCTGCAACTATAAAAGCTACGAAACAACAAAGCACAAGTGTAACTGTTCTGTGTGTGGTAGTGTGACTCAACATTCATGTATCTGGCTCGGTTCTTTCTCAATACGACAAAATATTTTAAACACCATTTACAATGAACTAATTGAAAAACCAGAAATACTATAATTGCACATAGAAACCAGAAATACTATAATTGCACATAGAAACCAGAAATACTATAATTGCACATAGAAACCAGAAATACAAGTCTAATAAATGAACACGAGCCAGATGCCTTGTTGACTGTACCTGTCAGCAAGACGCATTGTCATCAAAGAAAACTGTAATACCTTTTTACCTCATTATATATTGACGAAAATTTTCCATTACACCAGCATGATAAATCAAAAGCCCATCTCCTCAAATACACTCTGACAATTGCAACTTCTTCCATCTATACATTACACCAACCGAACAGCATCTCCTCTCTCGCCCTACATAACAACAACTGCCCTCGACATCCTCTGAACTACTACTGCACCAGTGGAGGCGGCGGAATAATAATCTTTGGCGCAATCTCTGGCGCTGTGACTCAGTGTAGCCACGTTTCACAGTCTCCCGAACTGAACCTAACAGAACACCTTTCGGATAAGTTCAAACGCCGATTTAGCTCCAGATCCCAGCGACCAACATCACTACCTTATCCAGTTTCGACTGTTGAGCAAAAATGAGCTGCCACTCCTGTGTAGACATTCAGACACCTCACTGAAAGTGTCCTCAACAGTGTTAGGACTATCAAAAAGCGAAGAGTTGTAGCAGATGTAGAAGGAATGATAGGTCACATCTGTGGTGACAGTGGATAGAGAAAGGGAAGTTACTGCCTATCACAGGTTCCCTATCAGGCAGGATGTTGCACTCACCAGATAATCTTCAGTCTTGCATGGTGAAGACATTAACTTTCTTCACCTACTGTAAGTCTTACGTCGCCTAAATTGATGCTATAATTAGAGAAATTCTGAGTAACTTGGCAAGCTGCCACCTTGCTATACGGAAAGTAGTGAAATAAAAAATACATCAAGACACAATGGAAATTAAACAAGAATGCGTCCATTCTATACAGAGAGCGGGAACTTCCGAACTGAGATCAATGTTAGCCATGAGTTCCGAAATACGATAATTAAGACAGGAACAGTACGACAAAACTAGCCATATTTCTACTGGCGGAATCACAATGCCAGATGCTCATGGTACAAGTGGCAGAGTTGTATGGTAGCTACCAACATACTAGTTGCTACAAGTATCCTATCGCAAAACATGCTAATCTAGCCAGACTACCTTCACACAGGAATACTCCCAAGATAACGGAAGGCAATGTGTGTGTATTAGAATGTTGATAACTTCCACGCTACTATCCAGGATCTGTAACCAAATGGAGTCACAGAGCATTGTCTCTGCACTTTTGTAAACTCGAAAGCCATCCAGCAGCGTGTGACCATAGATAAAAGCTTCCCATAGCCAACATAACAAGGGATGGAGGCAGAACTGTTGCTAAGACCAGTGGGATGACACGGCCTATTGGTGCTTAAGTTGGGAGAACTGTCTTTGTGCCAGTTCTTCGAGCATGGGAGCAATTAATGCCCATCCACATTGGCACGGCTCCAACTTAAATTCGAACATAATGGCCCTGAAATTTACGGATTTTCGCCCACCACCTTAGGTACTTTCTAAATTAATTAAATGGTTAGTGTGAACATTATTTCACGCCCTCCAGACGGTGGTCCCCCGTATGCGGAAGCCATCAGTGGTGTCCTTTGGTTCCACTTTTTCTTGTGCCTTTGATCACTGCATGGTTGGCATGGTTACTAACGAATTTGGCAACGTTGTTTCAAGAGATGGATGGACGTCCTTCCTGTCCGCCACCACGTTACCCCATGGGATGCAGAATATGTACCCCAATTGTGTAGTGATATTTAAGTGAACGCGAGCGAAAGTTTTCGAAATGTTTGCTAATCGTTGAACTGAGGCGAAACTTGGTTACCAGCCTGGTATTCTCCTAGCGGGATGTACCTAAAAGCCACATCCAGAATGGGCAGCACGCTGACGCTCATCCTTAGTCCGCTGGGTGGATTCGATTTGGGACTACACTGGACTCGCATTCGGAAAGACGACGGTTCAATCCCGCGTCCGGCCATCCTGATTTAGGATTTCCGTGGTTTCCCTAAATCGCTCCAGGCAAATGCCGGGATGGTTCCTTTGAAAGGGCACGGCCGACTTCCTTCCCCGTCCTTCACTAATCCGATGAGACCGATGACCACGCTGCCTGGTCTCCTTCCCCAAACAACCAACCCCCCCCCCCCTCCCCGATTTGGGACTAGCGCACCTTCCCCTCCCAGAAGCAGCGCTTCAACATGGACAACTATCCGAGTGGGTTGCTGGTGTCATTCAATTGGAGAAAATTAATGTTACTACATAAAATAGATGATTTAGCATTGTGACGTTTTAATTGATTGACATTCAGATCTATGATAACTAGCAGTGAGCTTGAAATTTTGCAAGCAACTAGAATCTGTGATTGAAATTACGCAATTAATTTTATTCGGCTCTGCTTCTTTGTGATGTGGACTGGACCACACACACTTTGTGGCTTCAGCACCTGCGTCGTACGCCTTCAAAAAGTCTCTGCGTTACAGGACAGACACACCCCGCATTAATGTCCACTAGCAGGTGTCCAGGCACATTTGATAAACCACAAAAATATGGATCCACGTTTAGGAAGTTAATACCATTATTTTGTCCAACTGTAAAATTTATC
Source organism: Schistocerca nitens (assembly GCF_023898315.1). Classification (NCBI taxonomy): domain Eukaryota; kingdom Metazoa; phylum Arthropoda; class Insecta; order Orthoptera; family Acrididae; genus Schistocerca; species Schistocerca nitens. The sequence continues at coordinate 534,031,278 of NC_064621.1, read as the reverse complement.
TGAGTGTGCTGATTTCATTCCTGTCCTCATTATAAATACTATTGCCATGGCCTGTAGGCGTTCTTATTACATCATTTCTGCTATTCAGTAGATATATTTAAATACAATTGTTGCGAATTAAGGAAGTGAACATCTGTTGAAACTTCCTGGCAGATTAAAACTGTGTGCCGGACACAGTTTTAATGTACCAGGAAGTTTCATATAAGCGCACACTCCGCTGCAGAGTGAAAATATCTGTTCCTGTACTTATATAGCAATCAGTCTTGAGTATACAGTCAAAGTTCATTTATGTCAGGGCGGGAAATGGCGTGCCAAACCAGACAAGAGCCATATGCGCGGGCCACACGTGGGCTGAGGCTCAGCCTGTCTCGGTTTTGCTCGGTGCAGTATTTTTCAACCGGCAGAACTCTCTTCAATTCGGCAGAATCGTGGCGTCAACGCTGTTTATTCTTCGCCATTTGTTCGTGGTATGAAGGACGTTCAGAGGTCTAGTGGCTGTTAGCACAAAAAGAGACATAAAGAGATCTATAGTCACAAACCTTTAAAAATGAATAGGAATGAGGAAAGAGAGGGATGGGTATTCTCAATAGCTATGACGCAGTCGCATGATTGATGAGTACTGCAAATTCGCTACGAAACGACATTACAATAACATGCAGAAAGAATTTTAAGATTTAATTGACAATGAGACAGTAGAAAATTACTCTGATCGACAGGCGGGGTTCAGTGCTTCCTACATCAAGAGGCACCTTCTGCTAAATTTGCGGGCATGGAGCATGTGAAGAAATTGGTGGTACGAATATTGAATTTCCTGAAGTCGCACACATTATTCCGCTGTCAGTTGCAACAGTATTCGATGGATGTGAATGAAGAGTGTGGGGACTTTATATATCACTGCGAAGTTCGTTCGTCAATCAAGGGGCACACCTTGAACGATTTTTCTATTTAAAACCAGCTATCGTTGAATTTACGAAGGAAGAAAGAGTGCAGGAACGAGACTTAGAGCATTCGGATTGGATTTCAGACCTCGCATTTTAAGTGGACTTGACTGCACACTGCCCACAGTAAGACACTGCAAGATGAGAAAAAAATTATTCCTCATTTGATGGGGATGAATTTTAAAAGAAAATCTCATTGTAGAAGAGAAATTTTGATAATCACAGTCCAGTTCACTATACTCACTGGCGTCAAAGACCAATTGTGGCTTTGAAAGAATTACAGCGATAGTTTTATAAACTTTGGAGGAAACTGCCAATCTTACATCTGCTTTTGACCTGCTTTTGAGAGCATTTGACGTTACAGCAGAAAGCGCTCACGTGCATGTGCCGATGCAACTGATTGATCTGCAGTGCAGTTCCCGTTTTTAAGATAAATCCTTTTACATTAAAAGTGTCCAGGACGTCTACATTGTTTTCCCCAGGTAGAGTTTCCACTTCTCCATAATGAGGTTGCATTATTTCGATCAACATATGTGTGTGAAAGACCTATCTTCGATTATGAAACTAAGGGAGTCACGATATCCGTGGCAACATGAGTGCGAAAATCTTTAAAATTGTCTCCGCCTGTCAGTACGCTGGCTGTTTGTACTAGATAAATTTTATATTGTCTTCAGTGCGCCAAAAACGAATAACTTTGAAAACTTGTTTTGTTTGTGCTCTATGTTGTTGATACATATGAAACCAAGTTCTATTCAGTGCGACTTCATTGCCTTCTAAATATGGTGCATTCGCAGTTTCCCCCTCTTATCCTGGAAAATACTCAGTATTGTAGAACACACAGTATAATGTCGTTTATTGAAACTGAACTACACTTCTCGAACAATCACTATATACACACAAAAACAAATAACTTGTAGACGACCGTTCATCAAGAGCGTTGGTGAGGTCCGTCGGAGCTGGTCCTAGCTCGGCGAGGAACTGGTTGTACTGCTGCTGCAGTGGCCTTATAAAGCCGGCGGAGTACTCCAACTTTCCCTGTATCTGTGAGGCGACATCTGCAGAAAAAGGTTCGCATTAGTCTCTAGCAAGTTCTGTTTGTTTTGAAGAAGTGTTTTCCTCTTGGTTGCGCTTGCAAGTGCTTGTGTATGTTATATGGTACACAGGGGTGTCTTGAGTGTAGTCTGCCTCACAAGGGCCGTCTGTGGCAGACGTAACATACTGAGGGGGGGGGGGGGGGTGCAGTCAGGCTGAGCACTACGACCAGTGAGCCAGGGCAAGGGTCACAAGCCAAATTCTTGGCCATCCTGATTTATGTTATTACCGCAATGATGAAACGTAAACTGTTCTTGGGCTAAGTGTGTTGTGTGTGTTTGAATGATGTCCCCACAGTTTAAGAATTTTTTGGATCGATAATTGAGAGAGATATTTCTTTTTTAAAATTATTAGTTAATATCGAGAAAACTGTGTGAATGATTCCTGTAATGTTCGTGTTGAGTGCATGGCGGAAAGTACTTCATACCAGTGTTGACCACACTCTGCCCCAATCCATTTGCGTATATAACTAGGGAAAAATAACTGAGTATATGCCTTTGTATGTGCCCTAATCTCTTTTATCTTATTCTCATAGTCCCCCCACGTGATAGACAATGGAAGCAGCAGAAATGTTGCACCATCAAGCTCACTATCGGTTCTCTACATTTACCCAACTGGTTTTCGTGAAAATAACATCCACATGGTTTTTTTATTAAAAGATTCTCGGTTTCTTACCCTGAATATCTGCGTTACTCTTTCGTGTGGACTGTACAAACCTGCTACAGTTCTTGCAGAGCGTTTTTGAATTCCTTCGATTGCTGCTGTCACACTTACTCGATAACAAGTCGAACACAGTGTGGCGGTTCGCCCGCTTTTATTTCTTTGTTAGTTGTCCTAGGTGTCGACGTACTGGCTGAAAAAATAGGGGGTGGAAGTGCAGACTGTCTACTGTAAATGATGTAGCCGACAGATGCACAGTTGCGTTTCACAGTCCTTTACTTTCACTGTTCACAGCCCCCCAATATTACACAGTTATATGGCCAGTGCACTGTTCTTTAATTTTCGATAAGCCTCATTAATAGTTTTCAGGCGAACATCCACATATTGATACAATAGTTTACTGTTGGATATCTATGATCAGTAAAAAACCTAACCAAAAGTGCACAGTTCTTGAAGAATAACAAGGTACGTACAGAACAGACACTGTCATAGTTTTAAGACACGGCCTATTTGTGTTACACTTATTTCACAGATGTATTGTTGTTGATCTAACCAATACAAGTTCCCCATCTGAAACTCGGCTGTGGACTGACTAACTCGGAACCAAAATTGGGCCCTTATATATCCTTACAATAATAGGTGCCGCAACTAAACATTGTTCAAAGTTAAATTTATAGAAATTACAATTAAAACATAACTCATTAAATTAACTGAATACATCATAAAATTGATTCTTTTTAACAGTTTATTCTACTACAAGAGTTAGGCTGAATTATTTGTTTAAATCATGAAATTAACAAATATCGTTACGCAAAAAATACTTTTGACAAAACTGTTAATTACTTTGGAATTAATTAAGGGCTGGCTTTGCTAACAAGTTTTCGATAGAGCAGAAATAAATACTTTAATAATACTATTAGTTGTTCCTCCAAAAGTTTATAATTAGTAAATAATTTATATTTGTTTATAAAGCAACAATAGAATTTAAGTTACGAAGAAATTACTGATTTCATCCTATAATAGCAGATATTAACTAGGAATAGTCAAAATAAATTGGAAAATCAATTACATACATAAAACTAAGCACAAAATTACATCTGGTTCTATATCCTTAAAACTGTGGGCTAACCTTTCTCTTTTATGAAAATGCAGATTATTTTAAGGAAGTAGATGGCAAACCAGAGGGGAAGTAAAAATATCCCAGCTTGTTTCGTCACATCAACCCCTCATTGGACTGACCAGATAGAAATTGCAAATAGCTAACTGGGCAGTTCAGTGACCACCAGTGACCACAAAAAGTTGATTGAAATATCTACACAAAAGGATCTGGAGGATCGTCAGAATGGCCACGGAAATTGTAGGAGAAATTCAAGTAAAAGAAATGGAGGAGATGACTTTAATTCTGGATGAAACCATTTAAACTAGATAATGCTCCAGTTTTGGCTCGCACTCGAGTAGGTAGTGATGAAGAACCACTTGTTTATAAATGTGCTGTAATCACAAGTAAGGGTAATGCAAATGATAGTAGTAAAACAAGTGTAATTTCTAATTCTAGTGAGATGTTGAATGATGGTGTGGGTAGCAATGTTTATCCCATAAAAGGAGGAACTTACTATAATAAAATCAAGTGATGAAACAGTGTGTGTTGCTGGTGCTTAGGATGCCCAGTGTCAAAATGGATTTTAAATTTTTAAGAGAACACAAGGAATTCACGTGTTTTGCTTTGTGGTCTAGTACAGGACACAAGGATCAACTAATCAGTCAAGTATTTGAGGACAATGAGAGTGACAGCGCGTCTGATTCTGGCAGTAGTGGTAATGATGATAGAAGTGACGAATCCAGAAGTGATGAGGACGAGGTATTTGAATTTATAATTGATAATGATGGCTATGTGATAAGTAAAGAAAGAATAAAAGAGGATAATATTAGGCCTAATGAAGAGTTAGATTTTCGGGGTGGTAATGAGGGAGAGGGCCATGTTATCTGTCATTTGACTGAGTCTGATGATTATTTTGATAAGCAGGATATGGTTTCTTCAGGGAAAGGATTAATGAGGATGTGTTGTATGAAGTAGATCATATGGTAAGTAAAAAGGAAGTGTGGCTCCCTGTAATAACTTCAAGGGTACAAGGGATACATGTTAAGTGTTTACTGGACAGTGGTAATGACTTGAATGGCGTTTCACAGGCATTTTTGGAATCTATTAAGAACACAGAGGGTATAGTAGTGATGCATGTTTCTGGAATAAAAATTATTGGTGCTACTGGTAAGCTATAGAGTGTAAAACAAGAAGTACTATTAACTGTGGAATTGGCAAGACAGCTGTTGGAATGCAGTTTCTTGGTGATTCAAAATGTCAGCATTTATGTAATATTTGGAACTAATTTCTTGAGAAAATGGTGTGTAAAGATGGATTTTGCTAGTGGTAAATCTAGTTTTAAGTACAACGTAAGTCGGTCAAAGTATCATTTTTGGAAGGTATGGACAAATGTATGGAAACTGAATTAGACTCGCCATTGACAGTATTGACGACGGAGCAGGTTGCTGAGGAAGAGGAGGAGGAGAGAGTAAGGTCGGAGATAATAAAGGGAGTTGAGGATATTGAAGGTATTACAAATGGTCAAAGGGAGGAACTAAAAGGTATTCTCTTGAGCAACTGTAAGGCATTTTCAGACAGGCTAGGTTTGGTAAAAGATTTTGAGTGCAAATTAAAGTTTAAGGATCATGAACCATTTACAAAAAACGTTACATTATTCCATTTTCAAAAAAGAAGTGGCGAGGAAAGAAATTCTAAAGATGGTCTCAAGAGGAATAATTGAAAGGTCAAACAGCAGGTGCTGTGGTTGTGGTTGTAAAGAAGAAGAACGGTGATGTCAGGTTGTTTCTGGATGCCTGAAAGTTAAAAGAAATTGTAATAGGAGAGAGTGACAGACCCGCTAACATATATGAAATTTTGCAAACCTGCCGTGGATGTAAATATCTGACGTCTTTTGATGTGACTTGTGGCTGTTGGAATATCAGTTTGGGCAAGGAATCTAAGCTATGTACAGTACTTTTAAATGAAGGTAAGTGTTACCAATACTGTGGGTGCCATTTGGTCTGAACTTGTCTGCATGTGTGTTTATCAGAGCTATTGACAAGATGCTAGGTGAGATATTAACCAATGAAATAACGATCTATGTAGATCCTGTCCTAGTAGCGAGTGCAGAATGGTATAAGCACTGTAAGAGTCTGAATGAAGTACAGAGAGCTATGCACAGAGGAGGTATGAAACTAAAATTACGTAAATCTGAATTTTTGAGAAGGAAATTTCAGTTTTGGGTCACAGGATTAACGAGGAAGGTATACAACCTCATCCAGAAAAGCTTGCTGCTATTGCCGATTTCCCACCCCCAAAGAACAAGAAGGATCTTAAAGCTATGATTGGCTTGTATCAGATCAGGCATTTAACCGCCCTTGCCTTGGTAATTTATTGAAAAAGAATGTGGTGTGGAATTGGACAGAGGAGTGTGAAGAGGCATTTCACAGTTTGAAAAAAGAATTAGTAAATACTATGATGTTAGGACATCCAAATTTTTCACTGCCTTTCTGCATGAGTACTGGTGCAAGTTTTTGTGGTTTCGGGGGTTGCGAATAGTGAAAGTAAAGTACTATGAAACGCAACTGTGCATCTGTCGGCTATATCATTTACAGTAGACAGTACTACACTTCCACCCACTATCCTTTCAGCCAGTACGCCGACACCGAGGACAATCAACGAACAAATAAAAGCGGGCGAACCGTCACAACTGTAGCAATACTCCACAACAGGTCGCAGTAGCTTACGAGCTGTAGTCACGAAGTTTTACTTTCCACCTCAAAAAGCTAAAATTCTTTAATTAAACTTGTTTGTAGGAACATGTCTGCAGTCTAAGCAAACATTGAAAATTCCTGTACCACAGTAGCCTAGCGTGCTGCAACAAAGCTCGCTGCCTGCTGGGTTCATCAATTCCTCATACCCACTCAAACAGGCTGAAGAAACGAGTCAGCACCAGAATTTTTGCAGCTGTGAAGGCCAGTCAATACGATATTTTTAGCCTCATAAACAACGTGGACGAGTGCTAGGTGTATCACTACAACTCTGAGACGAAGGAGCAATGCAACAATGAAAACACGTGGGCTCAGCAACACCGAAAAACGCGAAGACCAAGCCATCAGACGGCAAGGTGAAATCTGTGTGTTTTCTGGGGCTGGTACACTGTTAACATATTATGTTCGTCAAGTGAAAAAAGTCACAGGAGCATACAACAGAAATCTCATGGCGACGAGAGCCTGTCAAGACAAAGTCATGGGAAGTTCCCCAAAGATGTGTTTATGCTCCACAACAGACCAGTTCGTTCTGCACAGCAGACAGATACATAGTTTCTTTGGGCTACCAAATTATAGACAAGGTGTACAACTTTGCTTCCGCAGTTTGCCGATAGGTGGCGACAACGGTAAGTAGCGGTCGAAAGAAACAGATCGCAGACGTCAGGCAGTTGGCTTGAACCTTGGGCAACATAACCTCATTCAGACACTAGTCGATTTGTGTCTGCATCATAAAGTTGTTATTGATTGAAAATGTCAGTTTATGAGACAAATTCTCGTCATTTGTGGGAGGTGTTACTGTTTTGTTTCAATATGAAGAAAACAGCGGCTGAGTCTCACCGAATGCTCCCCAGTACGTATGGTAAGGACGCTATTAGCGAAAGAACGTGTCTTGAGTACTTTCAACGCTTCAAGAACGGTGATTTTAACGTCGTAGACCGGCATAGTGGTGGAAGAGAGAATGTTTTCGAAGATGCAGAATTGGAGACATTGCTGAGTGAAGACTCGCGTGAAACTCAAGAAAGCCGGCCGTTATGGCCGCGCGGTTCTAGGCGCTTCAGTCTGGAACCGCGTGACCGCAACGGTCGCAGGTTCCAATCCTGCCTCGGGCATGGATGTGTGTGATGTCCTTAGGTTAGTTAATTTTAAGCAGTTCTAAGTTCTAGGGGACTGTAACCACAGATGTTAAGTCCCATAGTGCTCAGAGCCATTTGAACCATTTTTAAAACTCAAGAAGGATTGGCACTGTTGGTGGGAGTGACACAGCAAGCCATTTCAAAATGTCTCAAGGCTATGGGAATGATTCAGAAAGTAGGAACCTGAGTCCCGTGTGAGCTGAAACCAACAGACGTTCAATGGCGTTTGTGCGTTTGTGAACAGTTGGTTCAGAGGCAAAAACGGAAGGGATTTCTGCATCGCATTGTGACCGGGTTCATTACGATGACCCTAAACACAAAAAATCATGGGAATATCGCGGCCATGATTCCACGTCGATGGCCAAACCGAATAGTCACGGCTCCAAGATCATGCTCTGCATTTGGTGGGACCAGCTCGGCGTCGTGTACTATGAGGTATTAAAACCAAGTGAAACAATCACAGGTGCTCTTTATCGAACGCAATTAATGCGTTTGAGCAGAGCATTAAAAGACAAACGGTCGCAATACAGCGAGAGACGCGATAAAGTGATTTTGCAGCACGACAACGCTCGACCCCACGTTGCAAAAGAGGTCAAAACGTACTTGGAAACGTTAAAATGGGAAGTCTTGCGCCACCCGCCGTATTCTCCAGACATTTCTCCCTCTGACTATCACCTGTTTACATCAATGGGGCATGGACTGGCTGACCAACACTTCCGATCTCATGAAGAAATCACAATTTGGATCGATTCGTGGATTGCTTCAAAAGATGATCAATTTTTTCGACGTGGGATTCGTACACTGCCCGAAAGATGGGAGAAAGTAGTGGCCAACGATGGAAAATACTTTGAATGATACATGTGTAACCAATTTGTTTCATTAAAGCCGCAAATGTTGGGGAAGAAACGGCGGAAGCAAAGTTTTACACTTTGCAACTAATCTGTTTTTGTTTCATTTTTAACATAAAGAATGTAATTTAATATATTACGTTTAATTAAACATCCTTACTTTTCACTCGGTGTATGTGCTTATTCTACCTTATATCTCCAGACTGAATCTTCCAGCTCTCTGTAGGTTCTGAGTGACTGCTGATCATGTAAGTAAATGGTATTGGATTTTTCCATATATTTATGCATACTTCATACGTTTATTGATGTTCAGTCAGCTGCCAATCTCTGAACCAGGCGCTAACTGCTGCGTCGATGCCTCATGCCTACTCAGCCAACAACCAAGCGCACATAGGGGTTATAGGGGCAAAGACCTCACAGGGGACAGCTCTTCACATGACAGACAAGCGATGGCTGCAGTCTGCATGTCCGCTAGGCGGCAATTCAAGGCCACCAGAAGTCTCTGGCCAAAGGACCTTTTCTCCTCCAAAGGTCATGTTACTGAAAGTAGTACCTGTCGTATCCTGACACCCGAGCAGTATTTATGCCAGCGCCCAGGCTACACTCAAAGAGTTCACTCTGAGTGAGCTTCCTGGGCAAGGTGTCAACTGCAAAAGCATTCCCACAATCAGGATCTCACTCTGGAGCTGCTGCTATGACTACGCTGTGTCCATTCGAGACTCATCGCCAGAAGGTGCCAGCTACTGACCTGCACGATTTTTGCCTCTACAGTAAAGAGATGTGGCCTCGGATGGCATGAAAGGCAATTGGACTTTTTGATATTTGTCTGTGTTTTCAGCAGCAATACACTGGACTTTTATTCTCAGGACCTTAACTTTCGCACATCCCTTCCAGAGTGTGACTGTGGTACACTTAGTCTATGGTCATTGGAGTTTGGAACTTTCAAATTACTGTGACATTTTCTGGTCTTCAGCCTTCAGATAGTACTGTTGTTCTCTTAATGTTCAAGAAGTGACTTATTTTCAATTAATGTCTTCCATATTAAGTCCCATCAGAGAAGACCAGTCATGTGATCTACAATGAACTTCATATTCATCTCAAAGCAGGGTATTTTTCCTGCGTCGCCTTCGGCAGACACATCAGTTGTCCACAAGGCATTTTTTTTCTTTAAGTCGCTATCTGACCTGTGTGTTCCGACCCTTGTAGACAATGTTTTGATGTGCGTTCTTCCACTTTCAAGTACACTTACTGTCATGCATGACAGAACCGGGGATGTCTCTGCCCAGGTGTTGTTACTGCTCAAGCAGATGCACAACACACATGAACTCCTGATCGAGTGGCTGACGGCCATCACCACATTGCCTGCAGAGCTCTCCAACTGTCTCTCCTGGATCGACTCCAAGATAAAGGGCTTCTGGACGGCGCCCTTGCCGCTTCAGCAGCTTGTCATGAAGGTTGAGCCATGGGCAAACTATGTCCCATGCATGGAACAACACTTCTTAGACCATAGCACACAGAAGATGCCCACTAGTTTTCCTGGCATACATGGGCCCACACATTAAACACCACCGGCCGGTGTGGCCGAGCGGTTCTAGGCACTTCAGTCTGGAACCGCGCGAACTCTATAGTCGCAGGTTCGAAACCTGCCTCGGGCATGGATGAGTGTGATGTCCTTGGTTTAGTTAGATTTAAGTAGTTGTAAATTATACATGACTGATGACCTCAGATGTTAAGTCCCATAGTGCTCAGAGCCATTTGAACATTAAACACCTTCTAGAACAACTAAATTTGAAAGTGGAAGCACAAGATCTGCCCTATGACATGTTGATATCGAGTTTTTTAAGAATATTTTACTCCAAGGTACATATGGTGGCAGCCCACAACAAGTTTTTCAGCTGCCATAAACTTGACTGTGAATGCCTCCAGTGTTTACCTCACAACTGTCATTTCCAGTCTAGTAATCTTTAATGTAAGCAATCGTTTTTGAAGACTCTCTCAGGTCGATAGCCATAATGAAGGATCGTCGTTTTTTCCTTGGCCAGACATTATCTGGTCCCTGTTACACCTGGTTTGGTGGGTTCCTTCCTGGGGGACACCTGGTTAATCGCCATAGATGCTGGCTGTAGCTTCCCCTATGCCTCAGGCATGGCTGCCATGTCTGCAGGTCAGACCACTTAAATTCTGTCCTGTATGTATGCAGTTGAAGGGCTCCCAGAATCCACTGCCATAGATAATGGCCATCAATTGTTTCTGCAGAGTTTTCCACTTTCTGCAAAGCAAATGGCATACCATTGATACATATTGCACAATCCTGCCCTTCTTCTAATGGTCTAGCTGAACACTTAGTCAGTACCTTTAATTCCCAGCTGTCCAAGCTCCAGTGCCACCAACATTTGGGTGAGGTCCTCATGCTCTTCCTGGTTTCTTGTCGCTCCACTCCTCAGGACAGGTCAATCCCAGCAGAAAAACTCTACAATTGACCCCATCAGTGGCAATTACCTATCATCCAGCCTGGCATCACACGCGCTTCCTCTTGGCTGTGCAACACAACTATTTCCCTCCCAAACATAGCCTGTGGGCAAATGTCTTCACCAAAGGCTGCAGGCATTGGTTTCCTGTGGTTGTTTCCAATATTCTGACCAGGTCTTTGGCTGAGGTGATACTTCAAGAAGGCACAGAGTGCTGTAGGCACATTAACCAATTGCAGCTTTGCCGTATTCTTCTTCCTGTGTCCAGTAATCTACCAACATCTTTTATTCCAGAGGCAAAGCCCTCCTCAATGAACACGCCAGACACCACTTGTCTGTTTCAGCTCTGGCCTATGACTGGCTCCCTCGAGGTCCCCCAGCTGCTCCACATGCATCACAAATGCCAATGCTGATGGAGGTGCACCTGAGCCCCCCCCCCCCCCCCCCAGCCCACTCCAGCCACTGGCAGGGCCCTATCCCTTCCAGAGACATTGAGATATGCTAGCACCTCTCCTCCTCTTTGGGGGGGGGGGGGGGGAAGAGGAATGCTGTGTCGAGGTCTTGTACCTATTCAGTCAGTAAGCAACAACACAGACAGGTTATGTGGACACAGACCATGCAGAGGACAGCTCTTCAGATGACAGTCAAGGGATGTCCACACTCTACCCTGCCAACAGTCAGGAACTGAAGCACCGCCTGAGGTCACTAGCCCCACAGACCTTTCCTTCTCCATGGGGCATGTGACCAAAAGTAGTACCTGCAGTAACCTGGCACCTGGGCAGTTTCTAGGCAGGAACCTAGGCTACACTCAAGTTCACTCTGAGTGAGCTCCTTTGGAGTAGGCACTGATTGCAAAAACATCCCCACAATCAGGATTTCACGCTGGAGCCATCGCTTCAATGACAACGCCGTCAAAGTCCATCTTCGCTTCCAGGGGCTGCCAGCTATGAACCTACACCATCTGTGCCTCTATATTGAAGAGACATGACCTCTGACACCATGACTAGCAGTCAGACTTCGTATTAATGGTTCAAATGGTTCTAAGCACTATGGGACTTAACATCTGAGGTCATCAGTCCCCTAGACTTGGAACTACTTAAACCTAACTAACCTAAAGACATCACACACATCCATGCCCGAGGTAGGATTCGAACCTGTGACTGCAGCAGCAGCGCGGTTCCAGACTGAAGCGCCTAGAACCGTGGCCGCAGACTTCGCGTTATTTGTCTTCATTTTTGATTGGCAGTCACCTTACTTAAACATCTGTATGTCCCTTCGGAACTTTGATTGTGATATGCTTAGTGTATGGACATTGGATTTTGGAACTTACTATTTACTTATTTTTTTCAGGTCTCCAGCCTTCAGATGTTATTGTTGTTCTTTTAAGATCTAAATAGTGACCTGTTTTCTAATATTTTGTTCCAAATTAACTTCCGTAGTTGAAAAGTATTTATGTTTGTTACAATAAACATCATAATCATTTTATACCCAGGTATTTTTTCTGCACCGTCTTTGGTGGACTTCAAGAGTCAATGGATTAATTTTTTATGAGGCAGTGTCGCAATTGTGTTGTCCGAGCCAGGTAGACATTATTTTGGAATGTGCTCATCCACTTTCGCCGGCATGGGTCTCTCTTCATTGTATGCAAAAATATTTTATTGAAAGAAACGGCGCCAGCCGTTGTGACCGAGCGGTTTTAGGCGCTACAGTCTGGAACCACGCGACCGCTACAGTCGCAGGTTCGAATCCTGCCTCGGGCATGGATGTGTGTGATGTCCTTAGGTTAGTTAGGTTTAAGTAGTTCTAAGTTATAGGGGACTGATGACCTCAGAAGTTAAGTCCCATAGTGCTCAGAGCCATTTGAACCATTTTTTTCTTCCACTTTCAAATACATTTAGTGTCACATTGTCTCCAGCATGACGGAACCAGTATATGTCTCTGCCTAAATGTTATTATTGCTCCAGCAAATGCAGTACACCAACGAATTCCTGATCGATTGGCTGGCGACAACATCCACGTCACCTCTGGAGCTCTCCAATCGCCTCTTTCAGATTGACTACATGGTCGAGGGCTTCCACACGGCGCTGTCGCCATTCCAGCAGCTCGACAAGAAGGCCGAGCCATGGGTGAACTACACTGCATGCGTGGAACAGCACGTTTTGGCATCACGTTTGATAGCAATGCCTTCTTTCTGGCACACGTGAGCTCAGACATTTGCCACCCGGAAGTGGAACTCTACAGTATGCCCTATGAGAGGTTGAAGTCGAGTTTGCTAGAATACTTTGGATCACAGGTACATATACATATGGCAGCAGAAACCACAAGTTTTTCAGCTGCCATAAACTTAGCGGAGCATCTTAACACGAATGGATGGCACACTTCCAGGGTTTGTGTCGTGACTGCCATTTCAAGTCTAGCAATCCTCAAAGTAATCATATGTGGCTTCCTTGGCCTGGGATATGATTCTTGTGGATGCCCTGATGATGAACTATTTGTGTACCTCCTTAAATTGGAGGACCCTTCCTTAGAAACATGTCTCCCAAATAGAAAAGCTTTTGAACAGTGTCTCAGATCATCAGCAAACCTGCAGGACCCATCACAAGTGTTTAGCGCCCGACCAACACGCTGCCCTCAGCCCCAGCTGCACTCTCCATGAAGTCGGTTTCACACAATGCAGACAAATACTCGGTAGCCTGACTTCGGCCTCAACAGCTACCTTCCAGAACCCTGTGTTTCATTAGTCACCTGAGACACCAGTGACACTACTGGTGTGCTAAGTGCAACTCTCGTGGGAAATCCGGATATAGGGCTGAAATGTGCCCAGCAATATTCAAAAAGAAAGACAACTAAACACTTATGGACCCGTCAGACACAGGGTGAACGACAGGGCAGACCTGTTGCCGGACATATCCTACATCCAGTTTGTGCTCCCTCACTCAGAGGAATCTCTATCGCTCATGCTAGCCATCAACAATGTGCCCATTGTGATACAGATAGACACAGGGTCCTCCATCACTATGATACATCGGTGCATCGGTGATCATATTGACACTCCACAGCACAATTATATCATTAGAATCAACAGCTAATTTTCAGTCGTAGTTCAGTATCGTTCAAATGAATGCACAGCCAGGATTTTGGTTGGCAATGCTCCTGAAGCAATCATTCTCTGAGGCTTGCGTCTGTTCAATGCTATTGGCTTAGAAATCCATGACTCTGTCCCCACATCAAATCGCTAGCCACCATCCCTTACCTGAAGGACCTCTTTTCCAAGTTTAGCTCAAGTGCGACAAAACCCTTCTTGGGTCTCAAAGCTTTTGGGGCACATATGGGCCTTCCCCCGTCAGTGACACTGAAATTCTTCAAAGCCAGAAATGTACCTTCACACTGAGAGACGAACATCGACTGGAGCTACAGCGACTGCGAGGTGAGATGTGCCTCCAGCTTGCATTGGCTGATGATTCCCAATGCTGCTTAGTTGTCAATACTCCTTTTGGACTGTTTCAGTGTAACAGACTTTCGTTTGGCATTGCCAGTGCTCACAGACACGTGAATGAGGCCCGAACAAGGTGACAAAGGTAAGACAGAAGTCAAATGAGATTAGCCGGTCGGACGTAACCAACCCCTATCATGACTATCGACTATGCAGTTGCATGCCTTCCTAGCAAACATGTTTACAAACGGCTGTAGCACGGAAACGATACACTTCCGGACATGGGTTACGTACTAACACCCCCCCCCCCCCCCGCCCTCCTCCTACAAGTCCTAGATGTTTGTAACGGGAATTCCCGAAAACTCTGTTTATAGGTATTTCTGGCGCATTAAACGCGTTGCCAAATAACGTTGGTAGTAGAATGATATTTTCACTCTGCAACGGAGTGTGCACTGATATGAAACTTCCTGGCAGATTAAAACTGTGTGCCGGACCGAGACTCGTACTCGGGACCTTTGCCTTTCGCGGGCAAGTGCTCTACCAGCTGAGCTACCCAAGCACGACTGACGCCCCGTACTCACAGCTTTACTTCCGCCAGTACCTCGTCTCCTACCTCCCAAACTTTACAGAAGCTCTCCTGCGAACCATGCAGAACTAGCACTCCTGAAAGAAAGGATATTGCGGAGACATGGCTTAGCCACAGCCTAGGGGATGTTTCCAGAATGAGATTTTCACTCTGTAGCGGAGTGTGCGCTAATATGAAACTTCCTGGCAGATTAAAACTGTGTGCCGGACCGAGACTCGTACTCGGGACCTTTGCCTTTCGCGGGCAAGTGCTCTACCAGCTGAGCTACCCAAGCACGACTGACGCCCCGTACTCACAGCTTTACTTCCGCCAGTACCTCGTCTCCTACCTCCCAAACTTTACAGAAGCTCTCCTGCGAACCATGCAGAACTAGCACTCCTGAAGGAAAGGATATTGCGGAGACATGGCTTAGCCACAGCCTGGAGGATGTTTCCAGAATGAGATTTTTCACTCTGCAGCGGAGTGTGCGCTAATATGAAACTTCCTGGCAGATTAAAACTGTGTGCCGGACCGAGACTCGAACTCGGGACCTTTGCCTTTCGCGGGCAAGTGCTCTACCAGCTGAGCTACCCAAGCACGACTGACGCCCCGTACTCACAGCTTTACTTCCGCCAGTACTTCGTCTCCTACCTCCCAAACTTTACAGAAGCTCTACTGCGAACCATGCAGAACTAGCACTCCTGAAAGAAAGGATACTGCGCAGACATGGCTTAGCCACAGCCTGGGGGATGTTTCCAGAATGAGATTTTCACTCTGCAGCGGAGTGTGCGCTGATATGAAACTTCCTGGCACATTAAAACTGTGTGCCGGACCGAGACTCGAACTCGGGACCTTTGCCTTTAGCGGGCAAGTGCTCTACCAGCTGAGCTACGCAAGCACGACTGACGCCCCGTACTCACAGCTTTACTTCCGCCAGTACTTCGTCTCCTAACTCCCAAACTTTATAGCTCTCCTGCGAACCATGGAGAACTAGCACTCCTGAAAGAAAGGATATTGCGGAGACATTGCTTAGCCATAGCCTGGTGGATGTTTCCAGAATGAGATTTTCACTCTGCAGCGGAGTGTGCGCTGATATGAAACTTCCTGGCAGATTCAAACTGTGTGCCGGACCGAGACTCGAACTCGGGACCTTTGCCTTTCGCGGGCAAGTGCTCTACCAACTGGGAGGTAGGAGGCGAGGTACTGGCGGAAGTAAAGCTGTGAGGACGGGGCGTCACTCGTGCTTGGGTAGCTCATTTGGTAGAGAACTTGCCCGCGAAAGGCAAAGGTCCCGAGTTCGAGTCTCGGTCCGGCACACAGTTTTAATCTGCCAGGAAGTTTCAACGTTGGTAGTGACTGGAAACCGCTCAATACCGGTCAAATCAGTGAGCGCATATAGTAATCTCGAGCATTTTAGTGCGACAACAAATCTGATGCCCGTTTGCAACTGCGTAACGCAGGGACGTCGGCTTTACGGTTAGGAACGACATTGGGCGGGGCCGAGAGTTAACGACCGAAGTGGCAAGGGACCTGACAGCATACGGCGCTCTCGTAGCAGTCTCTGGATGTGTGCGGGGGCGGTGGAAGCGGCGGAGGCAGCGTCTGGAAACATGATCGCGACCGTGCGCGCTGGGCGAGCGCTCGATTTGACTGGGCCGGGCGGCGACTGCTCTATTTCTGGTCGCCTCGCCGGCGGGGGGTGGGGGGCGGCGGTGCCCCGGGGGCGGGGTGGTGGGGCGGCGCCGCCCCCTGCGAGCCGTGGTGGTCGCGGCGCGCCGGCCCGCCCTCGCCAGATCCGCTGCAAGCCTCGCGGACTCCACATTCCACGGCCCTCGGATTCTTCGCGGACAGTGTGAGTGCCTCGCGGCTCAGCTGCGTCTGTGTGTCGGCCGCTTGCCGCTTGTGTGCGACTGCAGGTGACGCTTGTGCTGCCGCGGTGGGACGACAGTGGTGAACACAGGTGCAACAGGCAGACAGTGCAAGTGTTCTCTCTAACGGCTCGTATTCGGGATGCGCGCCGCGAGAAACGACTGGTCTTCGTCTGATGAAACCTACGTGAAGAGCTACGGAAATAGTGCGGTAGCTGTCAGCAATTCGCAGCAAGTTTCAGTTCGTGTCCGGGAACCATTGTACAAGTTTTTCTTCGAAAAGAATTCAGAGTGTTCTGGCGATGGATTCTGAATGAGATTGTGGCCACAGAGGAACACGTTCTGTGGGACTAGAAACCTAACTCGATACTACAAGAATCTACTCTCTCGTTCGCTCGGAGTAACTACACGCGCTCATTGGTTTCATATCTGTGACAGAGTATGACAGGGACGAGTCTTTCGCTGTATAGACACGTAATTTGGCCGAAGGAGTAGAGCCTATCTCTGTTGCCTGTGATCACCGCTGTTTTCAGTGAGAGTGGCAGTGTGTTAAAAAAAATTATAAAAATAAACAACTTATAACGACGGGCAGGTGCAAGGATGTCGATTCTTGCCTTACTTCTCAAGTCCCGAAACCAACCAAACGGAAATTAATCTTCCTTCTCACACCCACGAACTACTGTAGCTTTCTTAATTTAATTCGCTTACCCTTCCTTCTACACTTTTATTTTACTTTGAAAACATCATTTTCATTTTTCTATTTTGATTATACAGCGTACTTCGGTAACAGGTACTTCGCAATTTAATATTGCCCTGTCGATTTTGTCTCTCTTATTTTTCCCGCCTTAGCTCATAGTTCTCACACTTGCATAATGTTTCCTTAGCAAAAATCTAATTATACCTAATCTAATTAACTGGTTACATTTTTTCCAATATTCAGCACTATAGTGGTAGTTTCTTCGTTCATCACTCTGCAATGTCTAAAACCATATTGCCCCTCACCCGTCCACCTTGAGCTGAGTCACCATGCAGCTTTAGACTCTAATCTGTCACTCCTGACTGACTTACAACTTAAATTCAATCTTAGGAATAAATCTCAGAAGGCTGAATGGTGAAAATAGTTCTTTCATTGTCACTAAGTGTACAATCTTAGCAGACAAATTTCCGTTGTCACTGAATGCACAGTCTTACCAGAGAAACTCCCCGGTAGAAGAGGGCGTCACCTCTTTCAGTCTGTTCTGTTTACTGTCACTGCACTTCACGCTAGCTTTAATAACTCAAATGCCATCACTGCTTCTACTGTGTTTCTCTCCTTCTTCACAGTTCTCATAAATATGCTTTATCCTCAGAAATAACAATCATTCACTTGAATTAACGTCTTATAAACGTAAGAAATAAAGTGACAATTTTTTATTTCGTGGTACACCAGAACTTGTAGTTTTTTTCTACTAGATGCTGCTCATGTATCTTGTTGAGAAGAGTGAGAATCAGTTATGACACTTAGATAGTCTAGTGCCATTCCATATCCACAAGGAAGCGACAAATATGAGAACTATGCCTAAATATCGGTAGAGGAAATAAAACGTATAAACTGAACGTCCTTCGAAACGCGGGCAACATTTACTTGTCATAAACGGGGCAAAAAAAAATAGTTTTTGAGCAAATGACTGTACGTAAATGCCGCAAGATATGCTGTATGAAGATCCTGTGTATGTACACAACACAGACATGCCATAAACGGGGCAACATAAAAAATTGACCTCTCAGCAAGTGATTGTACGAATATGCCGAAAGGTATGCTGTATGAATAAGACTTCTACATTTGTCATCTACTGCTATGTGAAGTAATTATGATTATAAAAACTTCCCTTTAACTACAGACAGTTTCTGAAAAGAAGAATACAGTGATACAATGCTTATTAGTATCTGCAGCACAATGTTTCTCAAAATGTGTCCGAACCACGGTACGCAACGTTTACGTGGTAATCGAGGTGAAAGTTTGCTCTCCCAGAAACTCTGGCTCCCGTATCTAGAACTCTTCTCAGCTATATTTACGAAAAGTCTCAAGTAATTACATTATAGTTCCCCTCTTTTCAAGATCATTCGCAAAAAAATCATTCAGTTGGAAAAAAGGCAGTTCTTCAATATATCAGTTCAGTCAGATAAAGTTACGAGTATGAACCATAATGAACCATACTTGCTCTTATGGGTAACACCGTTTGTAGAATTCTTGTTTCCATTTCACAAAATTCTCTACTCCGGTTTAGGGTTACAAGCCCGTTTTCTAATGTTATTGTTTCAAAGAGTTACATCTGCCTGTTCAAAATGGTTCAAATGGCTCTGAGCACTATGGGACTTAACATCTGTGGTCATCAGTCCCCTAGAACTTAGAACTACTTAAACCTAACTAACCTAAGGACATCACACACATCCATGCCCGAGGCAGGATTCGAACCGGCGACCGTAGTAGTCATGCGGTTCCGGAATGAGCGCCTAGAACCGTTAGACCACCGCGGCCGGCATATCTGCCTGTCAGCAGTCTCTTCGTGGAGAGTAGGGAACAGAGATGTTGATGTACAGTACAACCATCGAAGAAATTAAATAGTAATTCGAAATACTTCAAGATCTTATAATATACATCAGATAAATTAAGTGATGTATATGAAACATTGATAGAGTAATATCTAATAGATCATACCATATTGAAAATCGGTTAAATAGATTATAGGTTAACCACACAACCACAAAATCTTTCGCGGCGGATTTGTTGTATAAACTGTCCGCCTGCTTAGCTGGGTGGTAAGGTGCTCGCCTCCCATGCAAGCGGGTTAGGGTTCGATTCCTGGCCTGGTTGGAGATTTTCTCCGCTCTGGAACTGGGTGTTGTGTTGTCCTCATCATCATTTCATCCTCAATCACCGGCGCGCCATTCGCCCAATGTGGCGTCGACTGAAAT
Organism: Schistocerca nitens; assembly: GCF_023898315.1. Taxonomy (NCBI): domain Eukaryota; kingdom Metazoa; phylum Arthropoda; class Insecta; order Orthoptera; family Acrididae; genus Schistocerca; species Schistocerca nitens. The sequence goes on along the minus strand of NC_064621.1, from coordinate 534,011,469 downwards.
AAGACTTGCACTTCGCGGCCGAACGTCCCCGGATGGGGCCTCCCGGCCAACGATGCCATGCGCTCATTCGCATTTTTTTTTTTTTTGTATAAACTGTTCTTGGTGCGCTCCCATCAATTGTCTATTCCATCTGTCTAGTTCATTCTTTATAGGGAATAAATGCGGCAAGTACCTCTAGAACAGTTTATACAGGTTAAATATATTATTTCTAAAAACAGAATAATGGCAACGGGACACTATTTATTACAAAGCAGAGGATCGCGGTTAAGTCAGTAAGTATTTAAGAACGTAGAGCAAGCAAAACGCTTTACGTCGCAGCAGTTCTGGGTGAGCCCTTCTTTCGAAGACAATAACATCTTTAAAACAGTGATACTATATACCTGTGCCCAATATCTAGGTCGTTCGTGGACACAAGAAAAAAATAAGAGTTTTCTTGTGTAATTATTTACTATGTTTCTGTAAGAACACACATTTAAGCCAATTAAAATAATTCAGTTAGTACTCATAACAGTCATGCCACGTCTGATTAAAATGATTGTACTCAAAGTTAACCCCATTTTTCCAAATTAGGCAACTAAGTCCGAGGCATGCTTTGAGTTCTTCGCCTTAAGTGAAACCAATTCCGCTTTTGTGTTAAAAAGAGAATTCTAAGACAATCTAGTAGGCAGGCAGTAATTTCCATGACCTTCGGGTGGCCTTTTATACTGACGAGTTGTTTATCTGGATTAGGCAAAACTCCTAAGACCGCCATCGTGCAATGTCCTACCGAATGTGTACACTATTCGTGTATTTGTAAATGACTCAGCGAATAGGTGCAGCGATTAAGACACTGGTTGGAATGGGATTCAAATCCAAGTCCAGCAAGCCTGATTTTTCCGGGGTTTCGCTAATCAGGTGAAGACCAGAACGGCCCCGTTAACAAAAGCCACGACCGATTATCTTCCTCCGCCTTTTATGGTCGAGTTTGCGTTTTGTCTCATTGTGTGGGGTGCACGTCCTGCTGAATACAAATATAAAAACTTACGTTGTTAGTTTGAATACTGGTTCGATGCAGCTTTCCGGGCTACTCTATGTTGTGAAAGTACTTTAATAGCTGCACAGCTACTGCACTCTATATCTATTTGAAATTGTGTATGTACCTATTCTAGTGTTGGTCTCCTTTCACAGTTCTTGCATCCATGCTTTCGTCCACTACCAATATATTATACACCAAAGGATATTTAATAGTCCTTGCTGCCACTGCACAATCCATATCAGTCATCTCATCTTTTAGTTCAGCTCTTTTTTTCCCAAATCGGTTCAGTACCTCTTGATCATTTACTCCATCTTCCTCTCTAATCAACAGAATACTGTAGAACCAGATTTCTAAAGCCACTACTTTCCTCTTGTTTAACTTCCACGTTCCACTTCCATATAAGGTTACTATTCACACAAATGCTTTCAGAAAAGACTTCATGACAGTGAAATTTATAATCGACATTAATATAGTTCTCTTTCCAAGAGAGCTTTTATGTTAATACCAGCCTACATTTTATATCATCTTTGCTTCTTCAGTCGTCCGCTATTTTGCTGCCCGAGTAGCAGTATTGTCTACACCTTTTAACGTCGTTTTTCTAATCTGATTTCCCTCATCCTCATCTGACTGATTTGGCTACACTCCATTACTCTTGTTTTACATTTCCTGGTGTTCATCAATAAAATCAATTCTTTTCGACTGATCCTCCACGTTCTTTGCTACCTCTATAGAATTACAATGTCATTGCCAAACCTTAAAACGTATACACACAAATAAAATATTTGACACTATAGAAAACAATGATGAAGACTTCAGGCGCTCGGTTGCGTAGGTTTACACATATGGTAAAACTGCAGTTTGTGAATCTGTGTGCCAGCTCGCATTCTCGTCTTTCTCCTATCTCTATCCCTTGTCGAAGGAATCAAGCCATCTCATTATCGACTAGACGTAAAATTCTACTGTAACTTTCCTTTTGCGTATGAAGCACAGGCTTGATTGTTCACAGACAATAAGGACAGACCAGCAAGGCAAGTTATGCAGTCTTGTTTGTGATAGCAGTGTTCATTCAACATTCTTCGATCGACGTTGTCACAATTGTAATCCTGACACTAAATTAGTGGCAACACCACCTACGAGGATAGTTTAACGAGTCCGCTAAAAAGTCAGGAAAACATGTTTGTTTTGTAAACAACTCACCCTACTTCTCGACATAGTTTTCTTTCAGGGGTATACACTTGGTCCAGCAAACCTCCAGCTATCAAACTGCAATACACTCTTTGACTCCAACTATCATTTCCTCATTTGATTAAAATTTATTCCCAGCAAGCCAAAGTTTTAAGGTAGGGAACAGGAAGAAGTCACTTGGGACTAAGCCTGGTGAACAGGCTGGATGAGGGACCAAGTAAAAGTCTAATTCATGCACTTTCGCTTTTGTTATCGTTGATGCGAGGGATGGTGAACTATCCTGGCGAAACAGCGCATTTTTTGTGCCAACCTTGCCTTTCTTCAGCCAGCGCAAGTTTCAAATGGTCCAACAATGAAACATAATACGATCCAATTATGTTCCTATCTTTTTCCAAGTAATCTACGAGGATTGTTCGTTGAGAACGCAAGGAACAGTGGCAATCACCTTACCAGCTGACAGAATGGTCTTTGCCATCTTTGGAGCACTTTCGCCAGCCTTTGTCCATTATTTTGACCGCCGTTTTAACTCTAGTGTGTAATGATGGATTCAGGTTCCATCAACAGTCGCAAATCGGCGCAACAAGTCATGAGAATTGCGATTAAATATCGCCAGACATTGTGTTGAAATGTTGTGCCGGATGCGCTTTTGGTGGTCTGTTAGCATTCGTGACACCCGTCTCGCGTGCAGTTTCTTCATAGCCAATTCTCCGTACACGATATGCACTAGGTTATTTGAGATGCCTGCAGTCTCAGCAATATCACGGATTTTTATTCAGCGGTCTTGCATTGTAATATCATGGATTTTGTCGGTGGTTTCCTTTATGGTGACATCATTGGGCGGCTGGAGTGCACTTCGTCTTCGGTGCTTGTCGGACCACGTATAAATTCATTAATCCAAAGGTAAATGGTCTTCAGTGACGGTACAGATTGCGCGTGAACTTCAACCAATCCTGAAACTTCCTGGCAGATTAAAATTGTGTGCTGGACCGAGACTCGAACTTGAGACCTTTGCCTTTCGCGGGCAAGTGCTCTACCATTTTTTTTTAAATCTCGTTTTGTTCGCTTTTGTTCGTTGCATCTGCTCGGGGCGGACGTAGTAAGACAGCCGTTTAGGTTCGTCGTTGATCGATTAACTCAGTTTTTTTTATTACAGAGGGCTGCTAACCCTCTGAGCGAACACGCTGAGCTACCGTGCCGGCTCCAACTGCTAGCACGACTCACGTCCTGTCCTCACAGCTTTACTTCTTCCAGAACGTCGTCTCCTACCTTCCAAACTTTACAGAAGCTCTCCTGCGAACCTTGCAGAACTAGCACTCCTGAAAGAAAGGATATTGCGGAGACATGGCTTAGCCACAGCCTTTGGTTGGTAGAGCACTTGCCCGCGAAACGCAAAGGTCCCGAGTTTGAGTCTCGGTCTAGCACACAGTTTTCACCTGCCAGGAAGTTTCATATCAGCGCACACTCCGCTGCAGAGTGAAAATCTCATTCTTCATCCAATCCTGTTTCAATTTATGTGGCAGTCCAGCTCTTCAAATTAAAATGTTTAATAACAGCACTAAACTACGTTTTCTCCATTTTCAATCTCAGTCAACACACTGACCATTTCAAATGGCTGTCAACAATGAACTGTACACTACTGAAAGTATTTATACGATCCTTGGAATAATCAAGCTAACCAACCCCGAAGACGCAACAAAAATGTTACATTCTTTCATGGTAATTTACCAGGCTTATCAAACCGCCCTAGTACCTTCAATAGTGTGGAGGTCGATCAGCACTGTAACCAATAACGGCCGATAGTATAAAGGAAGCAACAAGTCGCTACGGCTAACGTTATGCCATGTTATAGTGCAGTAGCTACCAAATGTGCACTTGACAGGACGGTCCGCAGCTCGTGGTCGTGCGGTAGCGTTCTCGCTTCCCGCGCCCGGGTTCCCGGGTTCGATTACCGGCGGGGTCAGGGATTTTCTCTGCCTCGTGATGACTGGGTGTTGTGTGATGTCCTTAGGTTAGTTAGGTTTAAGTAGTTCTAAGTTCTAGGGGACTGATGACCGTAGATGTTAAGTCCCATAGTGCTCAGAGCCATTTGAACCATTTGAACTTGACAGAACACAGCACAATCATTATCTTCAGTATGATGTAGGAACAGCTGACCAGCAAGGTTGTCTCAAATAAGGTCGTAGTACAGTAGGCAGTAGCAATGCTCATTAGTTACAAATGACTGGAAGCATTCGCCTTGTGTAGAACAGTCAGGGCACTGGTCATTTTGAGTTCTCTATTATTTTTTCTGATTTGCAACATGATACTATATAGCGCGACACATGCAGTTCTAGGCTCATGGAATGGGTCCATTAATCTTCCTACACCCGAGGACATAACTCATTTCCACGTTTCACACAGTATGTGAAGAAGGGACAGCTGGACATTGCTTTCGTCCGTAGGACATTGTACTTTCAGACTTGCATTCTTACTGGATAAAATTAGTAATAAGGTCAAATCATATATCCAATCACTCATTCAATTATACTGACACGGAATAGGAAGAAGATAAAGCGAAACCGGAAGTACTAAATTCGATCTTCCATAACTGTTCCGCTAAAAAAGGCGTACTACAGTTTCTACATTGACAGAAAAAAATCAACGCCAAAAAAATAATTAATGTAGAGTAATGAAATTTCGGAATTAAGTTGTCTGTGTAACATAATTAAGTGATTAACACTGCACGATCACAGATTAATCGCGATATAACCCACGTCAAATGTAAATGCGAGATAAGCCATCACCAATGCGAAATACTGGTATGTTAATAACCAGTGAAACCGGCTGACTGTTGAAAGCAAGCATAGAAACAAACGTGCATATATTTTATTGTACAGGTGTCGGGTGTCAGTTTGTGTGGTGGAGTTCCATGACTGTTGCACTCGGCTGGTCAATACAGTGCTTCGACCATAGATACTAGTAGACTGGCCTTGCTGTGCAGAAGCTATAGGGCTGGTGTGGCTCCAACATAAACCACGTGACTGTTGGCAAAACGTGGCGGGATTTCAAATGAGCGGTCTGCCATCCTGTGTTTGTATCGTATTTTACCCACAATTCTCAACTGACTTCCAAACGCTTCCAACAAAAATTACTTTTTTATTTGCGAAAAATTATGTCAGAACTACATTTGACCTGGATTTGTTCACAGTACCATTTATAAAATCTAAAAAATATATCGAAGGCCCCTCTGGTGGGCAGCGGGACTAAATTACTATAAACTATCAGTTAAAGTAAAACGTCGTTAAAATTCTTTTAAACAATAAGAGTGGGCTCGTGTCAAAACTTTAAATATTGGATTCGTCGCGTTTTGAGCTCTAGTCACTTATAAAAGAAAATGGGATATGGGAATTATGTCAACTATAGGTCCCAAAATTGTCGACTTAAGGAGCAGGTCCATTTTAGAGTATCAATTTTAGGTGCACTTCAAAGGTTCAGTTTCTGCTATTTTTACAAAAGTTTAAACTATCAGTTTAAAAAAAATGATATTTTAGATGAAAGGTGAGACTCTGAAGTTTCAGAAAATAATTTTGGAACCTACATTTATTTAATAGTATTAGAAGGTAGAAAAAAATGCTCTTCATGTGTCGACTATAGGTGCTCTTACCTTATTATAATCTCACTTGTATATACAAAAAGGCGCCTATGTGCAGATGACTTAAAGTTTTTCCGTTTCAGGGCCTGTATCCAAAGCTGTCTTCGGTTTTCATCCTTAGGGAACCTATGAGCAGGAACGAGAAACACTTATACTTACTTCTGTAACCGAATTATCACAGATACTTTCCAAAATGTAATATGAGTCTGACTTTACAGGCATCACTTTCAACACTTTAATTTACGTGATACTCTATTTCAAGTGTAAAAAACATATAAAAGTCACTTCAGCAGATTTCAATAAACGCATCTGCATTATCATAGAAACACACGTGAAATGTAATGCCATTTCCCCCGACAAAACGCTGAGTACAGCCATAAGCGCAACACGAAACAACCGTGTTTTGCCAACATTCACGTGACTTTAGCCCAGAGATGTTGGAGCCACGAAAATGACGTCAGGGCCAGTCTATTATATTTGTGGTCGAAGATACAGTGACATTTAATGTTGGTTATGGATGACACTGGAGTTGTCGTCCGATATGTGTTCGATTGGAGACAGATGTAGTGATCAAGCAGGTCTAGGCAACATGTAGGCACTGTAGGTGTTGGGTTACAACAGCTGTTTGTGGTCGAGCGTTATCCTGTTGGGAAGCACCCCGGGAATGCTGTTAATGAACGGCAGAACAACAGGTCGAATCGCCAGAATGGCGTACAAATTTGCAGTCAGGGTGCATAGGATAGCCGCGAGAATGCTCCTGCTGACATACGAAATCGCACCCCAGACCATAACACCAGGTGTACACCCAGTGCGTCTAACTTGCAGACAAGTGGTCGAATGCCCTCAGCTGGCCTCCTTCTAACCAAAAAACGGACATCACTGACACCGAGACATAATCAACTCTCATCAGAAAACACAAGACCCCAAACCTGACCTCCAATGCGCTTTCGCTTGACACCAGTAAAGTCGCATATTGTGTTGGTTTGGGGTCAGTGGAATACACGTTAAAGGGTGTCTGGCTTGGAGCTGTCCTTACAGTAACAGATTTGTAACAGTTCATTGCGTCACTGTAATGCCAACTGCTGCTTGAATTGCTGCTGAAGATGCAGTACGATGCGCCAAAGTCATACGCAGAACACGATGGTGTTTCCTCTTTGTAGTGTGCCATGTGGCCGTCCGGAGCCCGGTTTTCTTGCGACCGTACGTTCCCGTGATCACCGCTGGAAGCAATCATGTACAGTGGCAACATTCCTGTCAAATCTGTCTGCAATTTCTGGCGCGAAATTTGAATACACAACAGCTTTCAGATGTAGAAACATGAATACCAATTTTATTTTACACCGCACAACTCGTTCTTGGTGTTGCAATTTTTTTCGATTATTGTACTTATGGCCCGCATCTCGTGGTCGTGCGGTAGCGTTCTCGCTTCACACGCCCGGGTTCCCGGGTTCGATTCCCGGCGGGGTCAGGGGTTTTCTCTGCCTCGTGATGGCTGGGTGTTGTGTGATGTCCTTAGGTTAGTTAGGTTTGGCTCTGAGCACTATGGGACTCAACTGCTGAGGTCATTAGTCCCCTAGAACTTAGAACTAGTTAAACCTAGCTAACCTAAGGACATCACAAACATCCATGCCCGAGGCAGGATTCGAACCTGCGACCGTAGCGGTCTTGCGGTTCCAGACTGCAGCGCCTTTAACCGCACGGCTACTTCGGCCGGCTTAGTTAGGTTTAAGTAGTTCTAAGTTCTAGGGGACTGATGACCATAGATGTTAAGTCCCATAGTGCTCAGAGCCATTTGAACCATTTTGTACTTATGGGTGATGTAAAGACACAAAAATTCCATACCTAGATAAGGGAATGCAGAATTGAAAATCGTCTAAACTCGTACGAAAGGTGGAAGGTCACTGGACCTGGCAGGGTAACTGTAATATTCTGGACTGTTTATGCGACAGACCTGTCCGCCCCCCAATAGGTGAGTGGTCGGTGCGGTTGACTGTTATTTGGAGGGCCTGGGTTCAATTCCCACTACTGGCAGGGAATTTTCCTTGGAGGGTGGACTGGAAAGTACTCGGCCTCGTGAGGCCAATTGAGGGGCTGCTAGCGACTCCAAGACTACAAAAGTCGGGAGAGCAGTGTGCTGACTTTGTGATCGTCCATACTGTCACTGTAAATGATGTTATGAGACGCATAAAATACAAATACAAACACTGGCTGGGATTGAGACGGCGCTCGGTCGGCTAGAATGATGGAGCTTTACTTTTCTATGCAATAGATCTGGTCCTTCATTTACCAATGGTTTACTGTCAGATCGCTACAGCATTGCACTATGATTAAGGTTTCTTCCTGTTCCATTCCCGGATGGAGCGTAAGAGGAATGGTTGCTTGTAGCCTTTGTGCAAGCTGATATTCACCTCCTTTATCTGCGCGATCTGTACGAGATAGGTACGTAGGGGGTTATGAATATTCGTAGTTTTTATCATTAAAAATGGTTCTTGATGTTTTCTAAGCAAGTTTTTGCAAGGTCTACGCCATCATTTTTCGAGTGGCTGGCAGTTAAGATTTTTCAATGTTTCTGTTGTACTCCCTTGTCAGTGGAACAAATCTATCACAATTCGCATCCGCCTTTTTAGTATATGTTCAATGTTCCCTGTTATTCTGACCTGAATTGTAGTTCCCCAAATTTCTACCAATGGACAGTGACCTGCAATTTGCTTTATGTACAACTGAACATTTAGGACTGTTCTACTTCATACCTCCACAAATTATTATCCAAATACACTACCAGACATAGTAAAGTGAAGCACCCAGAAGACACAGTCGGATGTCATTGGCTGGCATGTAAATGGTTAGACTGCAATTCTCTATAACAGGAAGAATGGCCACCAGGTGCATTATTGTGAAGGATACGGAGATTCCATGCACTCATATGAGATGGCACTATCTCCCCTGACAGATTTGAAAGGCACCTCACTGTGCGTCTACATCTGACTGCCCATTCAAATCACACAACTTTCAGATTTTTGGGGCATTCAAATGTGACACTGGACCAATGCTCGTATGTACACAAACTTTAGGGCATTATTGTTTGGGCTGACCGTATCTGAAAACAACACAAAAAGACTACCATACTGTGTACATAGCACATCATACCCCGTTCACATTCTCACCTGCCACCTGAGAATAAGTAACAGACTCCCTGCAACATGCTGTGTCATCCGGCACCACTGGTAGAAGACAGGCAGTGGGCAGACTAGGAAACTACCAACCCATGAGCAGGCTACCATTAACATCACAACACAACCCGCTACATTTGTAGTTGTGCCACGAGGGGAAGCATGGACTGTTGATGTATGGCATCGCATTATGCTCAGTGACGAATTGCAGTTCTGCACTACCTGAACGTCCATCGTCGATGAGTATTGAGGCATCCTGGGGAGACATCACGGCAGACGGTGGTTCTGTCAATGGCTGTTGCAGAATTCTCAAGAGATGTTGTTGTGAATTAACACATCCAGCATGTATAGGCAGACGTAAATCTCCAAGCAATTCAGGAGAGACGACACCAACCCCGATTATCAATCAACGTACGGGCAGGTGTAATTGGTGGTAGATTAATAGGGTCATACATGCTACCACAAAGGTTAATTGGGGTACATTATCTGGACTTTCTCATTAATGTATTGCCTACCTTGCTGGAGGCCGTGCCATTTCAGCAATGAATACACGTGCGAACATCTAATGCAGATATCTCAGGTCTGCTGGATTGGTCAGGGGAGAGGGGGGGGGGAGGGGGGGGGGTCAGACCTCAATCCCCTAGACTTCTGATTAAGAGAACACTTGAAGGAACTGGTCTACGCCATGCCAATCAACGATGTGCGGGCACTACAGGGTCACATCTTCAATACAGCCCAGCAGGTACAACAACTGGATGTACTTCAAAGGGTGCATCATTTCTTATGCCAGAGGACAGAGGGGCGCATTTCCTGGATGGACTCCACGTTGAGCACTTCCTGTAAACACGTGTTAGGCAGCAGGTATGCATTTCCGGACCCATATTTATTGAATGTATCACAGAAAGTATGCATTTCTGGACCCATGTTTACTGGACTTATTTTGCTTGCTTTGATGAGTACTACCACCTCTCAAAGTATTCAACACTTTTTTTTAACACCCTGTACATTTAGAATGTGAGGACGAAGTGCACTAGACCACACGGAAATGGAAAGCTCTTTCTTTGTGTATGATCCTCTTTATCAAGAATTTGCGTTGGCCTTAAAAGGCCCAAGTGAGTACCCAACAAGGGTACGGAAGGGCAGCTCCCAACCACGACCCCCAGCTTCTGCCTCAATGGGGGGGGGGGGGAGGGGGGGGAGGGGGGGGGGAACTTCGCAAACCCAACTCATAACTCATAACTCATATCCTGAACCCTGCCAACTAGACGTACGAATTTGGTAACAGTTTGAAGAAGGCCAGAATATGTAATGGATACTGACAAGTAATGGTAGCTCATGCAAAATTATATCTATGTGCTACAATGTGGTGGCCTACAGCATTCCAACTTACTAGGGCAGCATTCATAACTAAAGTGAATATATTATTTTTGCATATATCAATTGATATTTTAATTTTATTATTAATAGTTCAACATTGTGAGGAATAAGATACAATGGAAAAATAAAGAATGTTGGTAACAGCAGCATGAATTCAACCCAAGTCAGAGAGCTGCCAGCCTGTGCTTTAGTCCACTCACTAACAGTGGCACCCTTTAAAAATCCGTCACACTCTACGATTGTACAATATGCTATAGACAATTTCAGGGAAAAATACTGACCTGCTGCTGTGAGCAACATAGCACTCTTAGTGCCAGAAGAGATGACATCACATAAGATCTCATGCAATGGAAAATGGACAGCTGCATCATTCCTCTGAATTGATCCTAATGCAGTTGACCATCATTTCAGGACTCAATTCTGGTTTCTAGTTATCACAGAGACAAAACTTTAAAACATGTTTTCGTTCATTTTATTAGCCTATCAGCACACATTTGAAGATAAATGGCATAATTTCAGTGCAATTTCCAGCTCGTAAGCAAAGAGAAATTGTGTAATTTTAGTGCAATTTATGGTTTTCATTTGAACCAAAGTGGCACATTTGATATTTACAGTGAGCTGTTGCATATGATAACTGGCTGCCATTGCCAACAAATAAGATGTGTAGTGAGAGCTATTTGTTGTGAGATCTCACAGCTGTTTTGCCATTCACAGGAAAACAGACATGAATTGCTTCACCCCACCCCCCACACATCCTCAACTCTGGTCCTGGATATGCTCTCGAAACTACACATTCAGTTTAACTCGTCACTAGCCCAGGTATTAAACTGTGAGAAATTGAAAAACCATATAACTGGCAACTTGTTTTAAATGTTCAGGAATGGAAAACTGTGAATTTCACAAAACAAATAAGCGTAGTATCCTATACTTATAACATCAAAGGGTCACAAACAAAATTGGTCTATTCATAAAAATATCTGCATGTAACAATTTGTAGGAATATGAAATTGATTGATCATGTGGTCTCAAGCATAGGTACAGCAGGTGTCAAATTTCAGTTCATTTGTTGAATACTTGGGAAATGCAATCAGCCTACAAAGGGGATTGGTGACAAAAAAACTCATGGGCACATCCTAGAACACTACTCAAGTGTGTGGGACACGTACCTAACAGGACTAACAGGGGATATTGAACGTATACAGAGAAGGGCAGCACGAATGCTCACAATTTGTTTGTGCCATGGGACAGTGTCACGGAGGTGCTGAAGAAACTGAATTGGCAGACGCTTGAAGATAGACACAAACTATCCTGAGAAAGTCTACTTTTAGAAAGCTTCAGGAGTTGTAATTAAATGATGGATTCAGGAATATGCTACAACCCCCCTCCCCCCTCCTCCTGATATCACATCTGCACGGTTAGCAATTACACAGTTAGACTAATTACAGCGCACCCAAAGCTGTTTAAACACTCATTCTTCCCATGCTCCACGTGTGAATGGTACAGGAATAAGCCGTAATAACTGATTCAATGGGAAGTACCCTCTGTCATGCACTTCACAGTGATTTGTGGAATATGGATGTAGATGTGAACATATTGAATGTGAATAATAACACATGTCTTGTAAATTCTTGTCTTGAATTTATTAATCAGCTACTTAAACAAGGCTATGAAATGAGATCCATTCTGTCTTACATTTTGCCCACCAAATCAAGAATAGCTTATCATTGCCCCCCCTCCCCCCCCCCCCACCCAATGTCCACAATTTCCTGGTCAGACCTGATGCTCCTTCTGTACCCATATCCCTATCCTATTGCTCTTACTCCTGTGACTGCTGTACCACACTAAGACTTGCCCTACGCACTCTCCTGCCACCACATATACCAGGCATTTAACTGGCAAAACATATACACTCCTGGAAATGGAAAAAAGAACACATTGACACCGGTGTGTCAGACCCACCATACTTGCTCCGGACACTGCGAGAGGGCTGTACAAGCAATGATCACACGCACGGCACAGCGGACACACCAGGACCCGCGGTGTTGGCCGTCGAATGGCGCTAGCTGCGCAGCATTTGTGCACCGCCGCCGTCAGTGTCAGCCAGTTTGCCGTGGCATACGGAGCTCCATCGCAGTCTTTAACACTGGTAGCATGCTGCGACAGCGTGGACGTGAACCGTATGTGCAGTTGACGGACTTTGAGCGAGGGCGTATAGTGGGCATGCAGGAGGCCGGGTGGACGTACCACCAAATTGCTCAACACGTGGGGCGTGAGGTCTCCACAGTACATCGATGTTGTCGCCAGTGGTCGGCGGAAGGTGCACGTGCCCGTCGACCTGGGACCGGACCGCAGCAATGCACGGATGCACGCCAAGACCATAGGATCCTACGCAGTGCCGTAGGGGACCGCACCGCCACTTCCCAGCAAATTAGGGACACTGTTGCTCCTGGGGTATCGGCAAGGACCATTCGCAACCGTCTCCATGAAGCTGGGCTTCGGTCCCGCACACCGTTAGGCCGTCTTCCGCTCACGCCCCAACATCGTGCAGCCCGCCTCAAGTGGTGTCGCGACAGGCGTGAATGGAGGGATGAATGGAGACGTGTCGTCTTCAGCAATGAGAGTCGCTTCTGCCTTGGTGCCAATGATGGTCGTATGCGTGTTTGGCGCCGTGCAGGTGAGCGCCACAATCAGGACTGCATACGACCGAGGCACAAGGGCCAACACTCGGCATCATGGTGTGGGGAGCGATCTCCTACACTGGCCGTACACCACTGGTGATCGTCGAGGGGACACTGAATAGTGCACGGTACATCCAAACCGTCATCGAACCCATCGTTCTACCATTCCTAGACCGGCAAGGGAACTTGCTGTTCCAACAGGACAATGCACGTCCGCATGTATCCCGTGCCACCCAACGTGCTCTAGAAGGTGTAAGTCAACTACCCTGGCCAGCAAGATCTCCGGATCTGTCCCCCATTGAGCATGTTTGGGACTGGATGAAGCGTCGTCTCACGCGGTCTGCACGTCCAGCACGAACGCTGGTCCAACTGAGGCGCCAGGTGGAAATGGCATGGCAAGCCATTCCACAGGACTACATCCAGCATCTCTACGATCGTCTCCATGGGAGAATAGCAGCCTGCATTGCTGCGAAAGGTGGATATACACTGTACTAGTGCCGACATTGTGCATGCTCTGTTGCCTGTGTCTATGTGCCTGTGGTTCTGTCAGTGTGATCATGTGATGTATCTGACCCCAGGAATGTGTCAATAAAGTTTCCCCTTCCTGGGACAATGAATTCACGGTGTTCTTATTTCAATTTCCAGGAGTGTATTATCAATGGGAGAACCATCTGTGAAGTAACATACGTCACTTACCAGCAGTTATGTAAACGCTGTTTAGCCTACTACATTGGTATGACTACAACCAAGTTATCACTTTGGATGAATGGACATAGGCAGATGGTGTATACTGGCAACACACAATATCCTGTCCTAGAGCATGCTCTACCACATGACAGGCATGACTCAGTGCTTGTTTGACCACACATGCCATCTGGGGTTCTCCCTCTTGGCACCAGCTTCTCAGAACTCTGCAGGTGGAAACCAGTGTACACCTGTGTTCTGTCCTTGCCATCCACCTGGCCTAAATTTACGTTAATTTTTTTGGTCTCATCATTTCTTTTCTGTAACTATTCCTTTTATTTACTTCCTTTTAGTTTCCCTGTAACCCCCCCACCTGTCCACCACACATGTTGCACTCCGCTGGTTTAAGCTCATCCAACTATCAGTCTTTCCTTCTCATCATATTCAGCACGGCCTCCCTTACCCAGGGTTCTGGACAATTTTTCCGTAACTGTCCCCATTAACTAAACCTCAGCAGTCCTTTTCCTTCAACCCTCTTCCTTTCCCTTCAACTCATCTGCCAGAAGAAGAAGCCACTGGCTCTGAAAGCTTGCATACTTCCATAACTTTTATATGTGTTTTCTCTTCCTGCTGCCTGGCGAGTAGATTTTCTCACCTGTCTAATTATAAATGCTAGTCTTTGCAGCCCAGTAGAATACAGTGAGATTATAAGAGCGTATTGGTAAATAGTTATACTTACAACATAAATGCGCATTTAGTTCTGAAACATCAGTTAAAAAGAGTGAAATTTAATGTAACTTGATAGATAAAAAATCTACTAACCAAACAGTGGCAAGAGAACACACACAAGACACATGTGTAGGTTAAAGAAATTCGCATGCTTTTGGAGCCAGTGGTTCCTTCTTCTAGCAGAAGGGTTGGAGAGGAAGGAAGACAGATGAAGGAAAAGAACTGCTGGGACTTGCAAAAAGGGGGGAAATTTTTGAAAAGTCACTCAAAGCCCTAGATCAGAGGTGAACTACTGGACAGGATGAGAAGGAAAGACTGATTGCTGGAGACTGCACTGGATGAGATTTGAAAGAGATTACAGACAAAGAATCATGCAAGAGTTAACAAGAATGGAAAGCTAAATGCATTATACATTGCAGATGTGAGAGGGGGGAGGGGATAATGCAAGGTGTAGAAAATTATAAGGAGGCGACGAAAGGAATGGTTACTGAAAATAAATGCTAAAGCTGAAGAAATTGACATAAATTAAGGCCAGATGGTTGGTGAGAACCAAGGACATGTTGTAATGCCAGTTCCTACCTTGGTTCTTACTACCCACCTGGTCTTAATTTACAGGGTGATTATAATTAAAGTTAAACTTTCAGATCGCTGTCGAAATAACACCACTGGTCAGAATGACATCAAGTTGCAATGGAACATTATCATTGAAGGGGGAAAACATATGGCAATTTAATAGTGGTTGACTAAAATGACAAATGAATCATTCAAGAATGCCTAACGTGTACATTTAACATTAAACAAACTGTACTACTCAGTGTGCATGGGTATACAGGTGTTATACTGTTAGTTATGTAAGACCATCCACCATGGTAAGATCACATCACATTGATTTTTAATTGTCCTGAGGCCAGAAACTGCATAAGAAGCATCAATCACATGGGTTTTTAATTGTCCTGAGGGCAAAAACTGCATATAAAGCATCGATCCAAATCAAATCGGATTATTAATTTACATGTGACTGGCACAAAACATGTTCAATATGCTGTCCACCATTTTCTACAACGTGTTGAAATCGAGAAACAGCATGTTCCACAGCTGATCGAAGTGTTTCCGAGGTTGCGTTCAGAATGTGTTCCGCAATGTGTGCCTTCAATGCAGCTAAGTTTGCAATTGGAATACTGAACCCAACATCCTTCAGATAGCCCCACAGCCAGAAGTCACACGGATTAAGATCAGGTGATCGGGATTGCCAGGCTGTAGGGAAATGGCAGCTGATAATTCTAGCATTTCTGAAATGGCGCTTCAGTAGCTGCTTAACTGGATTTGCAATGTGTGGAGTCGCACCATCTTGCATAAAAATGATCCCATCCACATTGCCGGAGAGCTGGAATGACGTAGTTGCGCAAAAGACACTCATAGCACTTACCAGTGGTGGTACAGGTAACAGGACAGGAAGTACCTGTCTCTTCGAAAAAATATGGGCCTATGATAAATGATTTCATTTTCCACATCACACAATGACCTTTTCAGGATGAAGTGGTTCTGAATGAAACTTCCTGGCGGATTAAAACTGTGTGCCGGACTGAGACTCGAACTCAGGACTTTTGCCTCTCGCGGGCAAGTGCTCTACCATCTGAGCTACCCAAGCACAACTCACGCCCCGTCCTCAGAGCTTTACTTCTGCCAGTACCTCGTCTCCTACCTTCCGTCTGGCACACAGTTTTAATCTGCCAGGAAGTTTCATATCAGCGCACACTCTGCTGCAGAGTGAAAATCTCATTCTGGTACTGGTTGATTTCCATGTGGATTTTCTGTTGCCCATGTTCGACAATTATGTGTATTGACATATCCTGTCAGATGGAGGTTGGCTTCATCCATCCACAAAATATTTGTTATAACGTCAAGTTTAACACATATATTTCAGAACGACACAACACATATAAGTGACAGAGTAAGTTGACAAGCAAGACATGTGTACACGTTAGCATTCGAATGAGCACTGAGTCCCAGTCCAGCGGCCGCTGCTCGGCTGGCCGCTTAGGTGGCGCAGCTGCTGCATGGCTGGCAGACAGCGCCGCATGTAGAGGACGCGTGTAATTGCGCGGTGGCACTTTGAATGATCGGCGAGTCACAACAATCTTCCACAGTCAATCATTGTCCAGTTCCATGTGAGCAAGAGATTCTAAAGCGTAGGTCTCTCTTGCTGGCAGGTCAACAGGAAGCAATTCTTGGACATGGGTAATTTTGAAAGGATAGCTAAAGAGGATGTTTCACAGGATTTTATGCACTGTGCTCACGTCCAATGTTCTGGCAATTCTCTGTACACTACACATTTGCACACCACCACTCGTCTCCTTCTGCATTGCTGTGGCCACTGCTTCCACTGACGTCAAATCAATTCATTTTGTCCCTCTACCATGTTGCACACCATAAGAACCTGTCTTTTCCAAATTTCTGAACCATTTTCTCCAGACCCACTGCAGTCGTTGGTCCAATGTCTTTTTTCAAACCCTTCAGTGTACGGAACTTCTGCAGAGCAATGTGTGCACAGTTATCATTCTTGTAATACAGCTTTACAAGCAGAGTGCGATCCTTCATTGAGACAGTCATGGCAACATCGCAGACACGAAAGGAGGAAAAGCCACGTACCCGGGGTGTTTATACCAGCTCCAATGAGTCGTGCGCATGACAGGTGTTTTCATTTATGTATTCTGACACATACAGCGCCATCTATTCATCAATTTACACACAATTTTTTTTTCTTCTGCCACATGTTTTCCTTCTTCTCCGATAGTATTCCTTTACAATTTGATGCCGTTCTGACCAGTGGTCCTATTTATACAGCGTTTTGAAAGTTTCACTCTAATTATAATCACCCTGTACATTAATTTCTTCAGTCTTAGCATTACTTCTCAGCAACTATTCCTTTCTTCAGTCTGTTTTAGTGTTCTTTTTTTTTCCTGTCTATTTTTCTCCACCTCCCCGCTTTAGCACATACTATGCATTTAGCTTTCCACTCTGATTATCTCTTGCACAATGTTTTGTCAGTAACCTCCACCTTGATTATTACTGTATCTTCCACCTATAACCCCAGTTTTCAAATATCATCCTGTGCTGCCCTAATGGTCAGTCTTCCCTTCTCATTCTGTCCGGTAAGTCCCCCTGATCTGGGTTTCTGGATGACTTTTCGTTCTCCTGCCACCACTTGGTGAGTAAATTTTTTATCTATCGAGTTATATCATATTTTCAAAAATTGAAAATTTAAAAATGTGAGATTCATAGCAGGCTTGACTGAAAATGGTGTTGCTGCTGGACAGTCTTAACTGACAGTGGAAGAATACAGTGTTTATATTATTGAAAAATGAGTCATTAATCCCGTGTTAGAAGTCTGTCATATGTTCCAAGTTTCCGAAGTGCATAATTGTACATTTATATACAAATACCTATGAGACATTTAGTGCACTCCTGCCGTTATTAACCCAAAGTTCTAAATATAAGATTCACAGCCTAAAAGGTTTCAAAATCTGATTCTGTCATCACTGGCTCAAAACCAGAGCCATAGACAGGTCTAGGAATAATATTAAGAATTGTGAATTTATTTGGTTTATTCTTATATTGTCTGGTCCATACATGGCAAGTCAATATTTATTGTTTGTCTGGTACTTATTTCTGGTGGTGACTGCCTTTCCAACATTAGATCATCACTTTAATCTAATAAGTGGAATGTTATAAAATTATAAAGACACAGAATGTCTGGGCAAAATTACCTTCAGGAGGTGAAATTTCAATGCTACAGTGTAAAACTTATTCCTAGATGAAGATGGAGGTGTCAGAAACAGGAGGACAAAGATAGTATGTTGGTAATGCTGCCCCAGTTTCAGTCAAGAAATAAGGAGATAGGGAGAGAGGGAGGGAGAGAGAGAGAGATGGATAGAGGAAGAGATATGAGAAGTAAAATGACCCCAAAAAAATAAGGTGAAAGTGGAAATGGAGATAAAGAAAAGGAAGGGAGAAAGTGAAAAATATAGAAAGTGGAATAAGGGAAATAACTGAGTAAATAAATCGCATAATCATAAAGAAGGAGTGGAGATGATGACATGTTAAGGAGGTCAAGTCCAAGGAGGTGGTGCCATGAATGGACTTATTGTACCAGGTGTTAGGATCCAAACATTCCATTTCATTTCTCCTTTCTGTTCCTCTATCCATCTTTACTTCTCATTGCATTCTCACATCACCTCTGGATTGAAGCTCCCACTCTCTTTGACACCTTCCCCATCATCTTTGCTTCCCCTTGTCCTCAAAAAACAAGGATCACTCTCATCTTGGAGTCAGATGATCTGCCCCTACTTTCTAATCTTTTCCATCCACCTCTCTTTCCTCCCTAAGAAAGGAACCAACAGCTCCAAAACCTACAAGAAGTTTTCTCGATTTTAAATGTGTCTATTAGCAGTACTGTGATTTCACCTCCTGAAACTAAGTACTACTCAGCCAGTCTGTCTTTGTAGTTTTGTTACTTTCTCAAGAACAATGTTATGAATGACATATACCTGCAAATCATTCAAAATCTGTTCTTGTTTTTTTTTTTTTACAACATTATGTTTATGAGATGAACGTGAAGAGCCAGCTAGGCATTTGGCTAAAAAGATGAGGGTAAAAACTTAAAAAAACAGATTGGAAAGTGTGCAACTCAATGATTGCTAGGTCTATGAATGGAGTGAATCTTAGTCTCACCAATCTTCCTGTCTGAAATGTTTGCATTCTATACTCAGTACATTTTACTAAGTAGGTTGCAGCTATCTATTTGATATGTACTACATAATTAACTATACTTACAATCATGCATAAACTTCACTTAAATACAAACAATAAGGAGTCAACTCAAATGATAAAATATGTAAGACACTAAATTATGGAATAAAATGAAGCTTATTGTATAACACACTGCCAATGATAACAATGTTAAAGACAGAATACTTCCTCATATAGTAAAACCAGACTTTAAAAAATCAGATGTTTCAAAAGTAACCATCCCAGCACAGACCGTATTCAAAATATGTAAATCACAAGCAGTCTAAATCTTGATGGCAGATGGACATGTGAACCCTTCTAATCCCACATAAAGTTCAGTGCCTTAACTACAACACCACACTGATAAGAAAACCATGAAATTTATTGTTGAATTTTCTTGATCATCATAATAGCATTACATACACACTAAAGAAAAACAAGACAGTGATAAAAATTGTTTCGAAATGATAGTAAAGCAGAAACTTGCAATTGCTGTCCACACTCACCACATTTTGTGGCACCATCCACATTATTCCTTGAAAATAATCCCTGTAACTTTAGTTTATCCCACTCAAAAATTTTAACACCAGGGAAAAAATGCTTCACTATTTCCTTCTGCCTGTGTAATAAATACAAAAAACTTCTCAAATAAAATAAGGCTACACACATTTCCTGGCATGGGAAACTGCATTGCAGCACATTGTGTGACCAGTTTGAGAAAACTGCATCAGGCATAGTGAAATGGGCCAAATTGTGTGCAAAAGAGATGGTGAATTATACTCATCAGTTCTGGAGACAGATGGAGCACTAGTTCAGCTAGACAAGGTGGAAGAATAAATCATTCATGGTCCTGTTGTATGAACCATTTCATCAATTTTGAATCAGAAGTATCAAATATGGTGCTTGATCTTCATAACTGAACGAAATGCCAGGTTTTATAATGAAAGTGCAGATACTCATAAAAGTCCATTGTGGGCTGTAATCATTATATGGTAATGAAACTTGGCAGATATGCTAACATGTTAATGTAGAACTGATTTATGCTGGAAATAAAATTAGTTGCAATTCTAGCCACCCGGTGCAAATCTGGCACTGTGAGTGCAAGAAAGACCTACGTACTGCAATGTTTCCATATATAATGGATTAGGAATGGGACAAGGACAGAAAAGTGAAAAAGGCATAATGACGATTTTGTCATTAACTGCTGCTTACACAGTTTGTTCAATATGAGCACCAGAGATGTTGACAACATACTGCATCTGTAAAACAATGTACTCAACTGTTGCTCACAGCAGTTCAGTGGAATTTGAGCAATGTGTTCCTGTATACTGACATCAGGTAGAGACCAAATATAACTGCATAATAGGTGTAAAACGAAGCATAGCATTATAGATAGAGAGATGCTGAATGAAACACTTTTGGCTGTCAAGAGAGAGCAATGCGTGATGCCTTCTACATCTACATCTACACAGATACTCCGCAAGCCACCATATGGTGCATGGGGGAGGCTACCCTGTACCACTACTTGTCATTTCCTTTCCTGTTCCACTTGCAAATAGAGCAAGGGAAAAGCGATTGTCTATATCCCTCTGTATGAGCTCTGATTTCTTGTATCTTGTCTTTGTGGTTCTTACACACAATGTATGTTGGTGGCAGTAGAATCATTCAGCAGCCAGCTTCAAATGCTTGTTCTCTAAATTTTCTCAAAAGAGTTTCTCAAAAAGGACGTCACCTTCCCTCCAGCAGTTCCCATTTGAGTTACCGGTGCATCTCTGTAACACTTAACATGTTGTCCGAACCTACCAGTAATAAATCTAGCAGCCCATCTTTGAATTGCTTTGATATCTTTCTTCAATTCAACCTGGCACAGATCCCAAATAATTGAACAGTACTCAAGAACAGGTCGCACCAGTGTCCTACATGTGGCCTCCTTTACAGGTGAAGCACTCTTTGCTAAAATTCTCCCAATAAACAGAAGTCAACCATTCACATTCCCTAACACAGTTCTCACATGCTTATTCCACATCATATTGCTTTGCAGCATTAGACCCAGATATTTAAACGATTTGATTGTGTCAAGCAGGACACTAGTAATATTGTATTCAAACGTCACAGGCTTGATCTTCCTACTCATCTGCATTAACTCACATTTTTCCACTTTTTAGAGCTAGCTGCCATTTATCACACCAACTGGAAATTTTTACTGTGTCATCTTGTATCTTCCTAGAGTCATTCAACTCTGACACCTTACTATACTATGGCATCATCAGCAAACAACTGCAGACTGCTGCCCACCATATCTGCCAAATCATTTATGTATATGCAGAACAACAGCAGTCTTATCACACTTCCCTGGGGCACTCCTGATGATACCCTTGTCTCTGATGACTTCAATGACTACCATAGTAAAATATTGTCAAATGATCTTTCACAGAAACGAAAGAAATTCTGGTCATATATGAAGGCTGTTAGTGGCACCAAAGTTACTGTCCAGTCCATAGTGAATGAGACAGGAACTTTGAAATGCTTAACTACATTTTTAAATGTTACTTTACAAATGAAAACTTTGGAGAATTGCCCCAATTCAATCCTTGTACTATTGAAAAGATAAATGAAGTATGTATTAGTGTCACTACTGTTGAGAAACAGCTGAAGTCATTAAAATTGAACAAAGCTCTGGGACCCAATGGAATCCCTGTCAGGTTCTACACTGAATTTGCAGCTGTGTTAGCCCTTCTTCTAATGATAATCTGTCATAGATCCCTCAAACAAAAAACCGTCCCCAGTTCTAGGAAAAATGCACATGTCACACCTGCGTAAATATTCAGTCAGATCTTGATAAGATTTCAAAGTGGTGTAGAGATTGGCAACTTGCTTTAAATGTTCAGAAATGTAAAATTTTCCGCTTCACAAAATTAAAAATTGTAGTATCCTATGACTATAATCAATGAGTCACTGTTGGAACCAGACAACTCATACAAATACCTGGGTGTAACAATTTGTAGGGATATGAAGAAGAATGATCACATAAGCTCAGTCATGGATAAAGCAGGTAGCAGACTTTGGTTTATTGGCAGAATATTGGGGAACTGCAATTAGTGACCTATTCTAAAATATTGGACAAGTGTGTGGGGTCCATACCAAATAGGTCTAACAGGGGATATTGAATGTACACAGAGAATGGAAACAAAACTGGTCACGGGTTTGTTTAATCTGTAGGAGAGTGTCACAGAGATACTGAAGGAACTGAACTGGAAGACTCTTGAAAAAGTCTATTAATGAAGTTTCATGAACCAGCTTTAAATGATTACTCTAGGAATATACTACAACCCCCAATGTATCACTTGCATAGGGATCATGAAGATAAGATTAAAATAATTACTGCATGCACAGAGACATTCAAACAATCATTCTTCTCATGCTGTATATGCAAATGGAACAGGAAGAAACCCTAATAACTGGTACAATGGGACATACCCTCTGCCATGCACCTCAGGGTGGTTTGCAGAGTATAGATGTAGATGTAGGTGTAGATCCATAGCAAATGCATTCTTTTAGATATCCCCAGAGCCAAAAGGCATGTAGATTCAGATCAAATGATCTTGTACCCCATACACATGGAAAACTTACGGAGATAACATGTTCTTGGAGGGTTGCATTAGGCAGATATTTTACTGGGCAAGTGACATGAGGTGTTCCCCCATCTTCTATGAAAATAGTGGTTTCTACACAGTTTTTCCAAAGCAGGAATCATGCACTGTGCAAGGAGGTCTAGGTAACGTGCAGCCGTCATGGTACACCTGAGACACCTTTTGAGAATATTCTCTTCAAAGAAGAACAGACCAAGAACAAAGGTGCTTATGAAAACACACGACATGGTCACATATGGCAAGTGCTATGGCTGTTTGTGCACAAAATGCAGTTTAACATTACCCCTGCAGTGAAGAATGTGCCTCATCCCATGATAGAATATTGCCAGGCACATCTCATCAACTTTGATCTGTGCCAGAAACCAAAGAGCAAATTCAGAATGTTGCAGTCGATTGTGAGGTTTCAGTTGCTATACAGCCTAGATCTTGCATAGGTACCAGTGTAAAATAGACCGCAAAACTTTCAGTACTGTTAACCATGGGATAGACAATTCTCATGACTCTGAACGAGCACTGGCACTATCTGGGACACATGCTGCATGATCAGTTACAGAAACAGCAACCTTGTCAATAACTTCCAGCAGATATCTTCCTCTTCCATGCACCATACCGAGGTGACACATATTTTCAAATTTCATTATCAACTTCTTTAAACCATTTAATGACATTAAGCCTCTCTCCTCAGACCTTTCGGTTGGGTAATATTATCGCAGTTAATCATGATTTACAGGATGAATAAAGAAATGCATCAGTGTAATTGTTGTCATTCATGTAACACAGTTTCATTAACAGCACAGCACACAGTCTCTTTTCACAACAGTCTTACTGTTAACTTGCGTTATGGTTTGTCAAATGATAGCATGGATGTCATACCATCATACAAACAGTGTAAAGTGGCAGACTTACACCCGATGGCCAAAATTGGAACTAATTATTTTCCAACATAAATCGATTTTGGAATAATATATTAGCACATCTACCAAGTTTCACTGCCATACAATAATTACAGCCTACACTGGACCTCCATGAGTAGCTGCATTTTAATTATAAACATCCAGTATGTCAGATAAATAAAGGGGCCTTTCACCACCCATATAGCAATGTACCATCTCTCAAAAAATTTCTTCTACCACTATTAGAATGTAGTTTTTTGTGGTGGTATTTTATAGAATCTTAGTCACCTTACAATTAAAATTCTTCTGTGGATGATGTTTAATCTTTTATGGATGAATGTGCCTATTTCAGCAAAATTGACATTGTCTAAAGTAAATTATTTAATAGATTTCATATATGGCATAATTAAACTGATTGTTGATAATTATTTCCCTTTTGGTTACAGCTCTTTTAACCTCTTGCAACCATGTCAGATGATGAGGAAGTCTACTCGTAAGTACACTATTTTATGAACATACTTAAGTAATAATAACTGCCTCAAAGTTGTTTCATGTTTGCAACAAATTGAAACTGATGATGAGGTGAACATTTGAGTCAGTCCTTGAAGCTTGCTTAGACAACAATATTGTTAGTGCACTGTTTGCAAAGTTAAATTTCTTGTTTGAAGAGTCAGTCCAGGAGACAGTTTTAACTTGTCATAAGTTTTCTGCTGAAGAGTAAAAATATGTCAATGCCATACCAATTTTATTGTTAGTAAAATTCTTTTGTGTGCAAGCTGTATGCTAATCAGGAAATTAGAATAAAAAATATCTGAAGACATCAAGCATATGTTATCATAAATTGAAAGAGAAGAAGGAAATGGATGAAATTAATATATTAGATTCAAAACACCATTCAGAGAAAGAAAACTGCATTGAGTTCAGTGGCAGTACTCTGTACAACTTCTGAGACACTTCTCTACATACTCTAAAGGAACAAGCAGTCTGACAGAAGTTGCATTGTAGAGCAAAATGAAGTGAATTGTAAGAATTGGCATAGCTAAACCAACTAATTCAAGTGTTGTTTTATAAGGGTGTCACAATTTTTATATTATTTATAATACCTATGCTTTACCAGATTTCCCTCTTCAGTTGGGCTCAGAATACTATGATCTATGTCCCTCCAGTATGAATGTATGCATCAAGCACATTGTTCTTACAGTTACCACCATTTTTCTACCAAAATTAACTCTAACAACCTTTTGATGCTTACAGCTGCCACATCAACAGTGACATCTGTTTCCTTCTTTAATTTCTTTAGAAACACAACAGAGCATTCACTTGTTACATTTTTTTTTCACACAGGCAAAAATATCAATATTTTCTCTATATCTATACTTCCCATTTCATACAGAATTCTCTTTCCGATGTTCCTTGTATCAGCTTGTAATATTTTGAAAGGTTTGTAATTTGGACAGCTCACAGTCATTGTCTAATTATACAAGCTACCTCACAGAAAGCCATTCTAGTTCCCATGCAGCAGATGCTTCAGTTTTGTGAAAATATTAATGTATAGAAGAGGGACATGTAAGGAGTTCATATCAGGAGCTCTGAAGTAAAAATATTGGATGGAAGACAAATTGTGCTGTGCCTCCGGTATACTGAGATAATACAATAGCAAATAGGAATGACAAATAAATTTGACACAAGAAAAATGTGAATAAAACTGTGTTGAAGAGCTGACATACAATATTTCTGTTAACTCTCACTGGAAATGGTATGACAACTCTGTTAGCTGTTCATGACCAAAAGATGAAACAAAGCTACTCGCTGTGTGTAACAATATTTATAACTAAATTTCATACTTCATTAGAATAAATTGTTCATTGTAAAACTATTATTTTGTATTGAAAGCACCTTACTCTTTAACTAAACCTATTCTTTCTTTCTTTTCTAGTGAGGAGGAGGAAGAGGAGGTTGAGGTGTAAGTATATTGTTTAATTTGTATACATTTTCATTCTGGCACTATTAACTTTAAATGCAATACTTAATAGCTTCTATTAATAAAAAGTTTAACTTCTGAAGGGTTTACAATATATTTCTTTTTATGGTTACAGGAAGTAAGTATTGAACCAGCAGCCAGCACTTATTCTATTTTAGTCAAATGACAGTTACAGCCCTAGATGGACAATAATTACTGTGAAGTATTTGCTGATGAAATAACACAATTATTACCCATGGACATCAGCCATGAGCAATCTGAAAACACCTATGGTAGCTTGCTGGAAGTTGGTTATTTTACTGTTCCATCCGATACTAGCAGTTCATGCATAGATGTGCATAGTGGAAAATGATTTTGCACGCCATATCAGGTATTGTGCATAATATGATGAGATTGTACCAAAAGTGAAGCAGAATATTCAGCACACCTTATCCATTTATGTTGTGTGAAACAAAAGTGACTCAATATTATGAACATAAACCTCCATTCTGCTACAAGTATTATTCACACAAACAAAGTTGACACCTGGCACGGTGGCTGATGGGAGCGACTGTACATGGGAAATGCCTTTACAGTCGCTTCCTTCAGCCACTGCACCGAGTGTCAACTTTGTTTGCACGTATAATAAAACTCTGTTACCTTGCTAACCTTTAGAATATGTTATATAATTTTGTATAACAAGAACTGAAATTCACAGATGGAGTTTATGTATTATATTAGCTTTGTTTTGGTTGTTGTACAGTAATTCAAAACTAAATATTCATAGAGTGTACATCCACTATCCTTTTCAAGTACACACACACACACACACACACACACACACACACAGACACACACAGAGAGAGAGAGAGAGATAGATCTATGTTCTCTGTGTCACACCACAATTTTAAGGAAAATTTTACATTTGTTAATTCTATGACACAGAGAGAGGAATTAATGAAGAAAACTAGCATATGCTGTATTGCTATATTATTCAAACACTCTGTGTATTGCTACAAATCTGTTATAATAGAATAATGATTGTTCCCCAATTTTGCTTCTAACTGAACTGCCACAAACAAGTGAAGAGTGCTATGTAATAAACACTGCATGCCACAGCAGAGAGAGAACTTCAAGATGACAAGTGAATATTAACGTTGATGTGCTTTGAATTTTGTTGTGAAACAAGGCAGATAAGATGATATAAAACTGCATGTGCTTGAAGAAAGCCTACTCAGTTTTTGTGAGAATCTCCCCACAAACAATAGTTATTGAACATAATTTCATTGGTTATTGTTATTACACATATCTATGTTGCTAATGCTCTCCTGTAATGCACTTCTATGTAGATTTGGAATCAATATCACATATTCTGACAAGCCTAAGCATTATGATCATGTGCTTAATAACTTGGTCCATCTTCAGAACCCTATACATCAAGGTGTGTCGCACTAGATGACCATGCACAACTCATGTAATTTCCTTAAATAGCATGCTACTGATCTTTGACCGCGATGATGGTGCCTGATAGAGACCCAAATGGGTTTCATTGAATTCACATCAAGAGAATTTTATGGCCAAGACATCAACAAGAGTATACTACCATGCTCCTTAAACCACTGTAGCATAGTTCTGGCTTTGAGACATGGGCAACTGTCCTTCTGGAAGAAGACATTGCCAGTGGTAAAGACATCAAGCATGAAGGGGTGCAGGTGGTCGCGGCTGTCAGTGTGTCTTCGATTACTGTCACCGGGCCCATGTAAGTGCAGCAGAATGTCTCCCATAGCATAATGCTGCTCCCACCAGCCTGCATCCTTGGCACAGTGCATATTTAAAACTGCTGTTCATGTGGATGATGGCATTTGTGGAGATGACCATCAACCGGGTGTAGCAAGAACATGATTCATCTGACGAGGTGATATTTTTCCATTGATTCATTGTCCAATCTCAATGATCCTGCAGCCACTGCAATCATATGCAATGTCATTGGGCCAACACGTGAACACATAGTGGCTGCCTGCTGAGTAGAGTATGTGCAACAACGTACAATGAACCAGTGTGCTCCAAAACACTTACACATGCACCAGTATAGTGCCCTTTCAGCAGAGATGCCACAGACTGGCTCATATCCTGCTTTACAGAGCAGGGAAGCCTCCAAATCTCATGTTCTATGAAGAGTTGTGAACGTCCAACCACGCCCAGTGGTAGTTTCACTGTCATTCTTCTGCTTTCCACAGAGCCTCATTACAGTAGCATGTCTAGGCTCAACCAGCTATGCCATTTTCAAGATACTTGCTTACAGGGTCTGGGTAAGAATAATATCACCTCTGACAAAGTCGCTTATGGCAGTAGATTTCCCCATTTGTGGCCGGTGTCATGCTAGAATGATTCCCCATCCGTCTTTGATCCACTTATATGCTTCCCTTACCATGTCATGTTCCCTCAACAGCACCAGGCAACATATAACTGTGGTCATAATGTTTTGGCTTATCAGTGTTTATGCAGGATATGGATTCATATATTACAACATAAAAATATTTTTTGAATCTATTTCAACTGATGCAATGAACAACTACTTCTGTCTTCTATCATACCCCCATGATAGCGGACCATGGGCAGTGACAAAGAATAGAAACTGAAACAACTTCTGACTGAGTTAACAATAAATTAGCACAATGTAGCAACAAGTATGAGAAACGCTTTTTCTCTCTCTAGAACAATAATTCATAGAAATACAGCAATATGAATCACACATGAATTGCAAAAGGTACATTATTATGAACCTTGCACTGAATAAAAAAGTACAATATGGGTTTTCCATCTGTACACAGCCTACATTTATGACAGTCTATAGCCATATTGGCTCTTATGTGTTCACGGCTTACAATCATCATCATAGTAAATCAGATGGTACGTGACTATACATAACAACAATCACAAGAACCCTATTATGTTATTTACCATTTATATTTCATCACATCAATTGCCAATGAAACCACATATTTATCTTACTTTCAATAGTTCTGCATCTTTGTTCAATGTCACGATGATAGTAGTTATTCAACATTTATTTTTTGTGAAATCATTGTGGAGTATTAAATCTGCTTAACATTTTCAAGCAGAAACTATTTCACAATACAGTGAAATCTTTAAAAGAAATCTGTGGAGATAAGAATGAAGAAAAAATAAACTTTCTGACATACAAAAGCCCTCAGGGAAGGCCAGAGTGACAAAGCCTGTAAACACCAAGCAAGTATACTGTTTTTCAGTACCAGTGAAAGGTAAAACAGATAGTCAGAAATAAAAAATTCTCCAGTGCCACAGCACACAGACAGAAATGTGATTAAGCTAACAGCTCAGGAAAGACCTCTCCTATGGAGGGAAAAATATTTTAATACTAAAAAAAATTACAGTAATGTTCATAGTGATTCTAAGTTGTTATTTTTGTAGGTCAGAGATACATTCAGTCCACCACATTTCATTTTTTTGGAATATGGACAAGGTATTATCAATGAAAATCTAATTTTTATCTAATGTTCATAAACTAAGTGACACAAAAAATGCATTCCAATTAGGTCTGAATAGACACGTTTTAGTTGTGCCCTGCTGCATTTGTGATATACAACTGTATTCAGTAAATGAAATAGCACTACAATAACAAATTAAATTTATTGGTGATGTGGTGTACATTTAATACTGTTTTGAAAAATTGATTCTCTACTAAGTTATATATACAAGAAAATGACAGCATCTCAGAAATGACAATCACAGAGGAACTAACAAACTATACAAATTAAATTAAAGGTATGTTTTTGAAATGTATGACAAACATAAAATGTATTATGTATATTTTTAGAAATACATATTGGCATTTTAATACTACTTTCTGCCAAATTTATTTCATACTTTAAATATTATAGTGTTCATTTTAATCCATGGGTCTTGTTCCGAGATGCTGTAATTAAACTTTCAAATGTTTTCTCAGTGAAGAATATTACTAAGATTTAACCAAGTTAATTTACTTTAAATATTTTTGTTTTCCTTTTTATCTTCTTCGATATGATGTCACCCTTATCAAAGACAGCCACAAGAAGCAAAGAAAGAGTAAGTGGATTGTGCATCAGTCGCACTACACCTGCCAGAAGTCGCTGATACAATATGAGCAATATTCATTTTCACTAAACAGTCATTTCATCACAAAACTTTTATAACTGGCTTAACAACCAAAACAGAAAAAAGTATACTTACGATTTTTGTATGACGGACTGATTCAAGCTTGTGGTTAATAATTCCTATTGGTTTCAGTGGAAAAACATTTTCTTTAGATATTTATAAATCTACTATTGGATTCCGTGAATTTTGTCTAAGGCAATTGCAATCCATTCAGGTGGGCTTGAATGTAAAATGTATTACTGGAACAACAAAGACATCCAGTGATTAATAAATGAACTACAGAGAATAAAAGCTAACATCAACTGCAGAACTCTGAATAGATCATTAAAACAAATTTCAGTTTTTCTTCAAAACCTTGTAAAAGGAATAACATTGTGATGAAATGACTATGTCCCTGATAATGCTTTTTATATGCATTGGCTTTCTTTTTAATAAACAATTAGGTATTTCTTTACATACAGACAAACAGTAGTGTCGTTTATGTTTGCGTTGTGTAGATTTCACATGCTTCAGAAGCATTTAACTGTATTTTCCATATTTTAATTACTTGATTTACTTATGAATGCCATAGATATCATTTTTAATTTTCATTTTTGCTATTTGCAAAATAATGCCCATATGGTTTTCTTTTACTAATTGGACTTTAATACAAAAGTACTTCAAAAAATTTAAAAGAATACTTTGTCTGTCATCATTTTCCTGTCTTTTTCCAATGATGGTATCATTTTTCAAATGTGTTGTTTTTCTTTTTATTGTAAACATGACTGTCTGGCAGTTGTGCGACGTCCTTGTCACTGTCCTTGTTCATTTACAAACTTTAATGTGTAAAGTGTATATTGATGTCTTATACAATTTGTGTTGTCTGTCAAATGCCCATTTAATTTGTGTCTTCTCCTGATGCATCCAGAATCAGGACACAATACTATCCTTTAGATTACATTATATAACATCCACATCATTCAAGTAAATATCTATTTGTATTGGAAATATTTCTTGGTCATAATCTAGCACAAACTTAAGCACCAAATGAAATACTGCATTTGGTAACACTTACAGACAATGGGTAATGATCTAAATGTTAGTATGGCAGTAAAGCTTCGATTCTTTTTTATGTTACTGGTAAAATGTCACTCATAAAAACTGATAATGTGAAGGTTAAAAAAAATATTTTACTTTATTGTCATCTACTCTACAACAAAGACCAAAAAAATAGTTTCATTGGAGCTCTTTAACAATTGCTATAAACGCCTCTGAACTATGGAACTCAGCCTGTATCATACTTAGACACCAATGGTGGAAAAATATTTTTTTTAAGTACTTTGCTCCATTTATAAATATAACTAAATGATGACTCATGATTGAGAACAATATATATTAGAAAAGAGTTAGGTTCCTTATGCTTGTAATGTGGACTATGCTATTAATCATTAAAGTATCTTAGCACCAATTTAAAGGACTTAAACTAGTTTCTTCATGATGTATTAAAACAGAAAAAAACTAAGGTTTATGTTTTTGAGCTTAAGGATTAAAAACACAGTCACGTTCTACATATGAGACACTGCAAATTAATCAGTCCTATTCCACCTATTCAACAAATGTATTCCAGTTTTAACTCTGCATTATGTAAACAGATAGTTTGCTAAAGTTGTTTTATAATTAAACAAACAGCCCAACTGAAGCATCATAGGCCTTCTGTCAAGTTATATTTAAACTTATATGCAGCTCCTCATCAAAATATAGTGATATAATTTAAACAAGTTTGGAATTCTAATATATAGTGAATTAAATGACATCTGGCATTTCTAGGTTTCACAAAAAGATGACAATCATCTCTTCAAATGAGTGGTAAATCAAAATAATATGTGAAGGAATTGAATTCCCCAGAAATTAAATTTAAACACAGATGTGAAATTCCAGTGTTAGGAGTAATTAGATTTTTTTTCATAAAAGTATTTTGTTTCAAACGAAAAGTGTCTGAAAAGGCTGAGACATATTCCTCAAACAGGTTATGGTTATAAACCTTAAGTTTTATCACTATAGGTTCTGCTTTTATACATATTAGATAAAATGGGTAGCTTTGCTTCCTAGCTGTTCGCTTTTACTGCTTATTATAACATGCAGATGAAATAGTCCTTTTACTGTAGCTCTCTAAACTGCCTTTCAGGCCCTCTAGCATGAAATTATGCATGGTAATAGCAGATGTCCTGGGTAAAGTAAAACATCACTGTATCCTCAGATTCTACAGTGCTTTAGCTATTAGTCATATACTTCATACTGTTGAAAGTGAGCTCTTGTTTCTAAAACAATTTATGTTTATTTTCATCACGCAGTCCAACTCAAAAATGGAATACATCATCTCATTATGTAATGAAAATATTATTAAATGACTGATATAAGGCTAATTAATTACAAAATATCTTCTCACTTTCTTCTGATTCATATTGGAAGTACTGTGACTACAATGTAGAATAACATATGTGCAATGAATAGTTCTGACATTTTTAGGAAATTTTATATTTGATACCTGATGAAAATGAAAAATGGTATCCACATTTCACAACTATATGCAGCATAAGGTCAGATGATATTTTATTATGTCAAAGTATTCTGCCACTTGTTACAATGTTATAAAACAAGAGTTCATCTTTGAATACAGTTTTAGATTACCCTCTATAAGTAGAATTTAAAAGCCAATATTTTAATGCAGAATTAGTTGAGTACTTGTATGCTAACCACAGTATCATATAAATTAACAGTTTTACTACCTGATACTTTTTTTCTTTTTAGGCCCAGAAAGAGCATTGTGTAAGTTTGGCCAGCAGCATTATATGTCAGTCAGTGGCATGCTTCTTAACATAAATTCTGCTTTTTGCTCTGCTAGGAAACTTGATATTTGAAAAATAATAATTTCACTTTCAAGAATATTCTTTTGGCATATTATATAATTTACAAGCCATGCTATAAATGTGTAAGTGTGAACTACATCTTTCAGTGACAACCAATGAATCTGTGATGTAAGTAGTTGCAAACACATCACATAGAAATACACTAACAAAACAGAAAGAATGAAAAGCAGAATTTACATATAAATGTGCTTCCTTTGCAATACTGTTGCTCTTCAGATCACAATATGGACTTGTAGCACACTGTCTTATAATGTTTTTATCATATTCTGTGACTGATTGTTTCCAGTCATTTTGACAATGGGCTGCCACACTGAGCACAATCTGTGCAAATGAAAAGTACATATCTGTTACTTATATAAAGAACAGAATGTAACAATATTAAGAAAAGGATAGTTGCTACTCAAAATAGCAGATGTGCTGAGTCGCAGACAGGCAAAACAAAAACACTGTCTGAAAATGAGCTTTTGGCCAACACGGATTTCGTCAGAAATACATGACATATTGGCATGTGTGTGTTTGTGTGTGTGTGTGTGTGTGTGTGTGTGTGTGTGTGTGTGTGTGTGTGTGTGAGTGTGTACATTGTCTATTTATGATGAAGGCCTTGTTGGCCGAAAGCTCACTTTTTGACAGTCTTTTTGTTATGCCTATCTGAGGCTTAGCATGTGGTGAGCAGCAATTGTCCTTTTCATAATATTGTTACATTCCATCCTGTATTTTCCACTGTTTGATTATACAGAACTGAACATTTATGTACTAACTTTTACATTTTTCAAGACAGCAATACAGACAGAAATATTAAAAAATCCTCAGAAAGAAAATTATAGGGACATGTGTGCTTGATCTGAAGGTGTGTCCTGAATTGATCAAATGTCAATCCTTTGTCTTTCAGAAAATTTGCAGTTATTGTCCAATATGCATGAAATACATGCTAATGTCATTCTTTCACACAGCTTGCTGCAGAGCACTGCAATATGCTAGCTCAATTAAAAACTGCTGAAATCTACATCTACTGATAATATGAAATTTACTATTACCACAAGCTCTAACATGACGTTTGCTGCTAACTCATCTTCAAATTTAAGGGTACATGAATGTGATACTATTAATATATACTACAAACAGACCCTAAATTGAGTATAAAACTCTGAGGGCCTGTTCCACTCCAGGAAATTCAAGACACAGCAATAAAATATCTGAACAGCATTGCACATGTGGTGGAGATAGAAGCTGTCAGAAAAATTACAAATACAGACTGTACGTATTGTGCCCAAATAACAAAATGGGCTACTGAAAAACACAGGTAATTGAATACATTTGAAACAGGCAACAAAAACACTGCTAGTCTGTACATGTTTATTGTATAATAGAGTTCTGTTAACCACACATTTCCATTTTATTGTACACTGTTTATACTCACCAATGACATGATCATTAGTATCGATGTTTCTACTTTAGTATCACATAGCATTAAAACGTATTCTAAAAACAGAGGAACAAGGTGTCAGACTCACACTTATCCTACAATCATTATGGAAGCATAGTTTCTCTCCTGTTTTATTTTCTATGTTTACCCCAAGTCATTGTACAATTAAAGGAACATACACCGTCAAAATAAGCTTTGTTTGTTATCGCATTATTGTACATATGTTTATGTGTTTGGTGTTGATAAAATGCTAATATATGTGCGTCTGATAGCTAAATGTATGCTTGGAATTGATGGTCTGGTTTTGTCATGAATCTGTCTGTACCTTTCAAGTGCTTTATGTCTGGTTTGTGAAAGATTTTTATGATTTGTGTTTTTATGTTTGCAATGAGTTAGCTACATGTGATTATAGTTCTCATTCACCCTCAGTTTTTGTATGATGAATACATGAGAAAGAAAACTTCATAAGATCAAGTTTCTCGTTAATGGTGACTTATTTTTGCAGACAAATTATTTATTACAAAATCAAAAATCAGCTAATGGTAAATGTGAGCAGAAAGTGATGTATGCAAAAACATCAGTTGCAGATTGACAGGCTCCCATCTAGATAAGCAATGAACATTGACAATACTGACACAATGTTATGTGGCTCATTTCCATTTCAGAATAATATTTTATCCTATAATGGAGTTAAGCTGTTTTGAATCTTTCTGGCAGGTTAAAACTGTGTACTGGATTTAGAATCAAACCAGGATCCTTGCCTTTCACTAGTTACATGCTTACTGAAGAGCTATCCAGCCACAACTCCTGGCTTAATTTCACAGCCTCAATTTTGCTTATATTTCTCTCCAACTTTCCAAAGCTCATACTGGACTATCAGTGAGAGAAAGGACACCATGGGGAACGGTTAGGAACAACACAGCATGTTTTCAATTTTAATCTCTCATTCTGCTGAGTGTTCACTGTTATGAAACTTTTGAGTTCCAGTCCAGCAGATGGTTGTATTTGTCAGGATGTTTCTCAACTTCCATTTCCAGTTCAATAAAAAAGTGCCTGAACAATCACCTGCTCTCTTCAGCATATACGGGATAGTTTTCTTTTCCTGTCATTTGCACTGTTTAAAAAAATGTCAAGTTCAAAAAGAAAACACTGTATATGTGATATTCTTCTGCCAATAAAAAAATATCGTTAAACATGTTATTGCAACCTACTAATATTGTTTTCACTATGGGTGTATGAAAAAATGACAAAGAGAACTAAAATATAATATTTATATTTATGTCTGCAGTATGTTCATTACAGAAAAATAGGTTACATAAGCCAGCAACACCCAAATATTGTAATTTTTTTGGGGACTTACACCAAAGAAGATATATTGTGTAGCTTACACACACTGTGTGCTGTCTTGCTAGAGACACATTCCTATAGACACAACTTGATTAATGAGCACATAAATTTGTTCAGCATAAAAAATACCAACCAGTTCCATCAACTGAACATCACAAGAATGAAGTTTTCTTTCATAGAGCCCTAATGTTCTCCCTTTTGTACCATCAATTAACATATGGTGCAATGTCACTTTTTGTAAATATATTTTTTGAAGTGCTGAGCATGTGACAGTGTTAAGACTTACTTTAGTTTTTAAATTTATGCTGTTTATTAATTAACACTGCACAGATTAATTAATAAAGTTAATGATGATGTGGTTTTCTTCTCAGTTTTCTGTTACTTGTTTTGTAAAAAACATAAATGCATTCTGTTGCCATGTCTACTGTGTGCTTTTATCTGTATTTGTGTACCATTATGCCAAGATGTATGGAAACTTTTTTCTGTTGCACTATGCAGAGAGTAAAGTGAAATAATGTTCCTACTGACAAGCAGAGTACCACTGCCTTTTTCATACCATGCCAGTAAATATACAGAGCTGTAATAAATCCAGCATTTTTGTGAAACCTGATGACTTTTGGCTTGCATAAAGCCATGTATGGTGGCAAGATGAAACATATTTTCTTTGTCAAAGACTGTGTCCTCTGTATCAAAATTTCACTTTTTGTTGGGTTTGGGACCCTTTATGTCAACATACCATGTTCAAATGTTCCAAATTCCAGCACTAAGTACTTCAAAATCTTCAGTTTTCCCATTTATTATGGAGATTGTGGATTTTTGTTTGTAGTTTTGCTATATTGATGGCTTCACCCCTAAATATGGTGGTAATTTTGATTCAATCAACATGAAGTGAGCCACTTCGAGCAACGGATGATTCTTTTATTCAGTGACACTATTTTATTGTTGTGTCTATGAAGCCATTAGACATCACCATTTACCTGCCATCCTGAGGGTGGAGAACATTCTCTCACTACAGTATTCCTTATTGTTGTCTGATTGAAAAGGCATAATCTTATGTCAAGTCTGATTTTCTGCCAAGCTTTTGATTCAATAGATTTATCAGAAACCTCTACCTTATGATGAAGAAAATACACTCGACTCCAACTGCTGTTTTTGTCTATGAAAGTCACCAAAAAATCTTGCTCCATCTAGAGATGTTTTTCTCCTTGGTCCACAGACAACAGGGTGTATTAATTGCAGAAATCTGAATCTGCACCTCATTTGGTGAAAGGAGTGGACACAATCTTTGCTTCAAGACATATTGTGTGTTTTGGGAGATCAACTGTACTTGAGTTTCTGTCATGTATGAGAACATTACATAACACATGTGAGATATGTAGCTACTTTCTATGCATCACAGGGCATTCAAGTCACAACCTTAGGAAATAGTTCATTCATGGAAAAACAACAATAAGCTTTGTTGACTTCCTTCATGACTCATTCAATACAATACAATACAATACAGTTTATTCTCGATAGAGTGCTCGCCCCGCCATATGTGTGTTTTTATAACAAAAGTTACACTTGTATGGTTTTCCTATTTTCAGTTTGATTTTTGCTCTGATTTGTCACTTTTTCACGGCAACTTTTGACCTGTTCACAAACACTTTTTTAACAAACATTGTGTCACTACATTTTCTATTCCTTTCTGAATCCTTGTGTTGTGTTCTCCTAGAATTTTTACTTTTAGTGCCCCAATATTCAGCAAATTGCCAAAAGACTCAATGGCACACCTTAGATTATCATGACTGCCTGGAAGACTGAAAGCATTATCAACATCCATTGCTTGTAACATGTACACAGAATCAAAGAATTCAACATGATGCTGTATCATGTCATTGCCAACTTCTGTTTTGTGAAATGTGAGACTTTAAGCATTGTTGCTTTGCAAGAACATTCTTTGGATGTATTGACAGATTCTAATTTGAACAATATTTAATGATGTGGTGCATGACTTGACTTCTTTTGGCTCAGATGGTTTGATGTAAAATAGTCTGTTCATCATTCACTGCATCATCCTAATACAATTCCCCATTATCAGTCATTTTTTATGTGAGAAATGCTTTGATTTGTATTCTCCATGTGTTATAATTGTTATGTAACAACATTTCCACTCAATCTCAGTGTGCAGCAGTCTACATACCATATTCATTGGTCTAATGAACTTGTTAAATCTGCACTTCTCAACTTACAAATACATTTTCATGCTAAAAAAAATGTCACTATCCTGATCATGCAACCTGTGCCCAAAATCTGTTCGGAAGTGTGAGCTTTGATTCAGTTCTGTTTAGTCTTGTGCACAGTAAACAAACAAGGTGTTCATTTTAACTGAAGATATTGAAATATCTCAAAAACTACACATCAGATCAAAAAAAGTTGTAAATGCAATCTACTTTTCTCGCCAGGGGACATCCAATGATAGCACTCTGAATCTCCCACCCCAACCCATGAATGAGTGGTTGGGGCAACTTTGGAACTCTTCAATGGAGACCACCATTTTTTATTGCAGATAATGATTCTATGACAAAATCTACAAAATCTACATACATTGTGTCTGAAGCATCTTCTTCATTTTACCACAGGTGGCTCTGTAATCTGAAGAATAGAAATGGGCACAACATACTGCTCAATGGCCCTTGAACATCCAATGGCATGTGGGACCCCACTTCCATGCTGCAAGAGTAGGAAAGGCCAGTATTTCATAAGCTCTAGTTGGAAACCCCATTTGCAATGTTGTATTCCTTCGACATATCAAACAGGGTACTACTCAACGTGCCACTGTCGATGTGGCTCTTGGCGATAGCTACTGTACTTTTCAAATTAAAATAAGTGTTTGAGCACATTAGCACCAACTTCAATACACTTAGTGATCCACTTTTCAAATGACTATGCAAAGGACAGAAGCATATCTGTGGGACTGCCAGCACTAGAATTTCTGATGCTGTCGGTCATGTCTTCCTGGAATGTTGGCACATATTGGTGCACCTTATCCTTTAAATCTACATAGAAAGAAATCTGGTTACATCAAATCTGGCAGCCTAGCATGCCTATTAATAGGGCCACTTCTTCCAGTCCACCAACTAGTGTAAACACGGTCTAATACCTCCTGTTCTTCAATTGCGAAATATGCTGGGTAACCATCGTGCTAAAACTACATACACTGTCGAATATCCAGGGTAACATCCTGCAATAGTACTGGTAGTTCCTGTTCCAAAAACGTTCAATATTTGCATCCATTGTACATGTCATTGATAAAATACAGACCAATGAGTTTGTTCCCTATGATGCCACACCATACGTTAACTGACCAACGACACTGATGGTTGACTTGCCATAACCAGTGCGGACTGTCTACACTCCAGTAATGCATGTTTCGCCAGTTAACACTACCATGGTTTGTGAATGCAGACAAATCAGAAAATAGTACCTAGGCAAAGTATGTCAGGGTCATTTGCATTTGTTGATGTGCCCATTCACAAAACACTAACCGCTTATGGATATTGGCACCGTGAAGTTCTTGATGCAGTGACATGTGCTATGGATGATACTTATGATGATGCAGTACTGTGACAATACTACCTATGGACATACCAGAATCACAGTATAATCGCCGGGCACTTATCCGTGGGTTGTGGTGCACTGCTGCCAGCACAGCTATTTCACTAGCTTCTCCTGTAACACCTTGCTTTGTTTCCTTCTGCCGGTCTGTATGCTGGCATCAGATATAAAGGTGTTCACAACCTTGTAAAATAACGAATGAGAACGAGCTTTCTCTGGAAAATGCTTGGTATACGAGGCAACAGCAGCCTCAACATTTCTCCTATAGTCTCCGTAAATCAGGATCATTTTAATTTTTTATTCTGTGGTTGCAACATTCAGGGTCCACTTGCACATCTATTCTCCAAATGACAGGTAGGCAAGCAGGCAATAAAAACCGTGCAAGTATTATAATATTTAGAGCCTCTAACTGTTTTACATCTACACAATAAATGAGCTCCAGTCGCAGTGTACTGCCTGTTATGGTACATCGCAGACCACTACACCGCCACAACGGCACATCGAGTAATCCGCTGTTCAACATGTCGGAGGAATACGATGTTGCAAATGGGGTTTCCATCAGGAAGTTATGAAATACTGGCCTGTCCTACCCTTGTGCAATGGAGGTG
The DNA here is from genome assembly GCF_023898315.1 of Schistocerca nitens. Classification (NCBI taxonomy): domain Eukaryota; kingdom Metazoa; phylum Arthropoda; class Insecta; order Orthoptera; family Acrididae; genus Schistocerca; species Schistocerca nitens. The sequence goes on along the minus strand of NC_064621.1, from coordinate 533,971,655 downwards.
TGGTACCAGGTGTTATACAATATTCAAGGGCCGCTGAGTAGCAAGTCATAAATTACAATTGTGTACCCATTTCTATTCCTCCAATTACTGTGCCATCTGTGGCAAAATAAAAAAAATAAAGTAAAATAAAAAGGTTTTGGGCAAAACGTATGTAGATTTTGCTGTAGAACTGTAATCTGAAATAAAAAATGGGGGTTCCCATTGAAGATTTCAAAGTTGCCCTCCGCAGCCACACACAGGGTGGGGTGGCAGGTCAAGTGTGTTATTGCTGGACTTTCCCCTCCAAGATAAGCAACTTGGAATCATACCTTTTTTTGATCCAATGTGTACTTTTCAATATACTTCAATGTCTTCAGTTAAAATGAAAGCCCTATATATATAATATTGCTGTTTCGTAATTACATGTCATTCCCAGTCTAAAAGACTTCCATAATATGCAACAGCACTGTTTTATACTTTGCAGCATAGTCTGTAGGAGGAAATCCTTTTAGTCTCAGAAAACAAGGACCTTTTGTCTGTCAGATGAAAAAGAGTTTGTCTTTATTGGTGCAGGGTGACCAGCCTCCACCTACTTCTTTAACTTCTGATTCATTTCTTGAATGTAGTTTGTAAACAGCTCTCACTTAAAATACTTTTTTTTTTGATTTTTCTTTTCAAATGCTCTGAATCATTCACTTTTGAATATACTCATCAGCATTCAACTATCATGGCACCTATTTGCACAAAGTATTCTCACAATAAATTCTTCATTTACAATGTACTACAATCTTTCTTTATATTTGTCTATAGTATCATCTATTTCACACACTTTTTATCAGTAATCATACAGTACCATACTGTGCATTTTCTCAATATCTTCACTGTGGTTGTAGTTTTTGGAGATCTTTCAGGTGGATTATCTTCAAGAAACATACAGCTGCATTTGAATTCTGATGCTCATTTCTTAACTATTGAAAATGAAGGAGCAGATGTTTATAAACATTTTATGAATTTGGAGAAATTTTCCTTTGTGACAAATAATCCCAAGCAAAGAATTTTAGAACAGTATTCCAGTTCATCCATTTGAGTGAAAAACAGCTACTTTTAAAAGCTGTAGAAGCAAAATTATTCCACAGATAATGTTTACAGTGGACTTATCAAATGCATTAAAATACCAAAAATGAGATTTTATTAATATTAATGTCACCTCAGTACCGAACAAGGGCTTTTCAACTTGCTGCCATACTGCATACACAAAAGTGTGTGGACATGCACTCAGTCTCAGTGTAATGAGATAAACAATGCTGTCTGCATATACATCCTCACATTGGGACATCATACTTCTCTGACAAAGATCTTTTGCTCTAACCTGTTAAAGAGCTGTCTATGATAAGAAAGCCGTACAAACCATTTAATAGCAGCTCAGCTAAGACCAGACTGCATTGCACTATGAAGATGAAATACTCAAGTTCGTAGATGTCTCTTATTATCAACTATACTCCTGCTTGCAGTACAGCTCTGCAAACTCACTGAACAGAAGACAGTTGCTTTTTCACTAACTTTGTTCCTATTTATGGACAAAAGATATTTTACTTGGAGTCAGCCATTGCACTGAAAACAGTTTACACAGCTCCCTACATTTTGGCAGACAATAAATTTATAATCCAAACATTTTAAGTGATTTATAAATAAATTGAAAGAGTACTAATATGAAACAAAAAATATCGAGTTGAAAACATTTTTTAAATGTTTCTGTAAAGGTAAATCAAATGATAAATTGTAACATCACTTCTCTATGTAAGTATGCTAAACATGAAATTTATCAGCATTATAAATAAACATCACTTTGTAACTAATTGTAATTTATTTTCTATTTCTTTGGAATAGGGGAGAAACTGCTCCTGCTGGTGACCCAGAATTTATTAAGGTGAGTTTTTGAATTAAACTGCCAAGCAATTTTGTTAGATTAAACCAAAAATAGAGCTAATGTATATGAAATTGTATGATTAATTTTTCAGAGGCAAGAGCAGAAGAAATCCGATCTTGATGAACAGTTGAAAGAATACATCACAGAATGGCGCAAACAGCGAGCCAAAGAAGAAGAAGAACTCAAGAGGTTGAAAGATAAGCAAGCCAAGCGCAAGGTACATTAATTTTTCAACTGTTGGCTGCAAATTGAATTTATGTAATATGTGGACCATGTCATTTGCTTTCTTATCAGTTACTCAAATCAATCAAAAACATATATTTTACCCATAAATAAGCCACAAGTACCAAAGAAGCTGAATAATTTCTACAGAACTTACTTGTTTCACAAAAAGCTTATGACAATAATTGAACAAAACATAAACACATGACCTAAAGTAGTTATAAATTCTGAATGAAACAACACGTAGTACTCATAATACACTCATCAAAATTTAGGCGAATTTCATAGATTAAGCAGAATGTTTGATTTATAATTTGCAGCCAGCATATGGACTTTTCTTATTGTATAAATTGATTTTCTTGCTATCTATTCAGAGTAAATAAGTGACTTAATAATCCTTTTTATAAAAATGTAAAGCTAAAAAGTCATTAGTGGCACAAAAACTATGTCACTGTATTTAATGAAAAGTGATCATTATTTGTGGAACATACCACTGACAGAAGACTACAAATAACTAATACAAGTATTCTCCACTGTAACAATTGTAAATGTGTACTCTTAAGGTCTGGACTTGGGTAATAAACAAAAAGTAAATTGATATAACAGCCACCACCAGCAATGAGGGCTGAATCTTTAACAGTGCCAGCTGTTTGTAATTTGTAATTTTATTTATCCTGTAGATCGTACATTGTGTGCAGAGAAACACATGATGATGCAGGATAAGTCAAAAATGAAGATGAGATGATACATGGTTAAATTGATTATGAAAGCATATAGTTGAATATCTTGTGAAAAATTCAGAATTGCTCAGTATTTCTAAATAAGTTCGCACTATTAAGGGAAAGAAACGAATAAGCAAATTAAATGGAAATACAGAAGCACAACATACATTTAGAAATTCATTACTAAAGTAAAACAGTAAAGGTGACACACTTCTGCATAGAAGGTGTTCAGGTTTACGTACAAAGTGCAAAACAAATAACATGGAAGTTCAAAAGTATACATTAAAAATACATTACATACGGGAAAACTCACTTCTGTACTACACAGTTTATGTTGGCATACAAATCCATAGAGCATGGATAGAAATAGTAACAACTTAAACAGTGTTGCATTATATACAAGCTGATGAGTTTTTAAGGTGAAATTAGAATTCTGTGTCAAGAAATGCAGTAATGGAGTAAAAACAGTAATTTAATAAAATTTGTTTAATTTTTGGTCTCAGTTCTTCAGATTATTAATTGTCTCAGCATATAATTTGGTGCTGTGTGCTATAATTTTTAATTGCGATTTGTTTCTAGTGTTGTGAATGTGGCAACCTAGATTTCTGTGTAGCGTTCCTAAATGCTGAGCTACAAAACAAACCAATTCTATTACACAAAGGCACAGCATTGGCAGGATTTTTAATACTTTAAATGGTGGTTTACAGTGTTCGGTTCTGTTTTTTGAAGCCATTATTCAGACCACCTGTTTTTCTAATTTGAAAATTGTATTGGCTTTAGAACTATTTCCTCAGAAAATTAGGCCATATCTCATAATGGATGCAAACAGAGCATGGTGTATGAGCTTCAAAGTGTCAGTGCTGGCTGACTCTTTTACTGATCTGAGTAGGTAACACATTTTGCTGAACTTCTTTGCTACTATCTCTACATGCAATTTCCAGTTTAGTAATCTACTGACAGTTATTCCAAGGAATTTGGTGTCCTCCACACTGAAAATTTCATATTTGCCAATATGTACATCTGCACTGAAGGGGGTATCATTCTCCCTTGCGTGAAAGTTCATGTTTACGCTTTTCTGGGTGTTTATTAGTAGTCTGTTTGCCTCAAACCAATTTTTTGTGTGACAGGTAGTTTCATTGACTGTTTCTTGAAGTACATTTTCTCTGTTGGAAATTAAAATATTTGTATCATCAGCATACATAAAAGAAATAGCATTAGAGATTTTTCTTGGGGGTCATTGATTAACTATGTGAATAGGACTTGCCCAAGAACAGACCCTTGTGGGACACAAAAAATTATAGTTAGGCTTTCTGACCTGCAATAGGTAGCATCCTTGGGATTTCTGACTTCTACACATTGTATCCTTTCACTTAATAGCTACCGAGCCAGCAGTGAGCAGTAAAACTGATTCCAAATTTCTCAAGTTTGCAAGGAGCAACTTATGGTTGACCATATCAAAGGCTTTGGATTGGTCACGGAATATACCAACAACAGGCCGTTTATGATCAATTAGATTTGAGCACTTCCCTAAAAACTTATGCAGTGCATTTGTGATTGACCTATTTTTGGGAAAACTGTACCAAGAACATGTTATAATGTTGTTGGAGTTCAAAAAGCTTCCTTATCTTATAGAAACATAGTATTAAATTTTTTTTTTTTTTAAATGTGGATAACACTGGAATAGGTCTATAATTTTCCATGGCAGTTTTCATCTCTTTCTTATACAGTTGGGTAATTTTAGAAATTTTAACTGATCAGGAAATGTTCCCTCTTCAAAAGAGGTGTTCATGATACTACACACGGGCCCACAAATGAAAGTGAACACTTTTCAAGTAAAAAGCAAGGTACCGTACATGTGCAGCAGAGAATATTTTTTTGATTCTTTTCCTTATAATATCCTCTACTTCAGAGGGTGTTGTTGGAGATAGGAGAAAGGAATTCAAGGGAACATTGTTTTTTGGACAACAGTGCACAGTGTTTGAACAGGCAGGCAATATATTTTTTTGAAATTTCTTAAAAATTTTTGTTAAAATCATTGACAATTTTATGTGTATTTTCTGTTTTTTGTCCTTCTATGTTCAACTTAAATTCATTGTCTGTGGTTCTCTTTCTTCCAGTTTGGTTGTTTATTATACTCCATACTGTCTTATATTTGTTAGATGAGTTCCTAATGACATTATCATTGTGAGCCTTTTTTGCTGCTTTGCTGCTTTAATCACTCTTCTACAAGTACATTTGCCTTTTAAAGTACAAATTGAACTCTTTCGACCTGCCACTGTCCAGTTTGCTAGCTCTGTGCAGTAGCCCCATTTTATTAAAGATGTTTTAATCCCTTTTATCATCCAATAATTTTTGTTTTTGTGAATGATGAAACACCAATAAAATAATTACACAAGCATCGCCCAAAGTTCCCAAGACAGAAGCCCCCAGGCAATATGTCGGAGAGCAACCACAAAGCCTCAACAATTTTCTAAAAATTAAATACTCTGAGCGAATAATACCCCAATTAAAATTAATCAGCTATATAGATAAGTCAGCTATAGATAAGGGGGAAAGCAGCTGATGTTATAAAATCATTCATGGAAAATAAAGAAAAGTGTGTAGAAATAAAGCAAAATATGAACAGTACTATCACAAATGTCTGCTCAAATTTTGAATTTGTTAATGAACTATGCGCTAGTTCATTCACAAATTTTATATAGTATCTTGGTGCACATACAAAGAGTACTAAAGCTGCAAAAGAAGGCAAAATTATCTCCTAGAGACTCCTGCACAAATAAATTCAGGGAAGTGAACATATTAACATTAGCATCATTGTACATATATGAAACAATTATTCATGTAAAACGTAAACATGCTGCATTGTTAAACAGAAATATCCATAACTGTAATACAAGAAATAAAAATGATTATCATACTGAAGGAAACCGGCACAAATTAACAGACAATGAGCCTATAAAAGCAGACTGCCTTCTGTACAACAGTTTGCCAAATTATATAAAGGTAATAAAAAACATGTCTTCTCTCAAAAATAAACTAAAATGTCACTTGATTAAAACTTTCCCATACAGTATTAAAGAATTCCATAAAGCAAAAATATAATGTAATGTTTCATACGTAAATGTGAAAATATGTAAAAAACATTTTCAGAAAGCATAAAGTGATTTTAATCTTTGGTAATTACATATGTATATCAACATTTTTTAGATGCTTATATTTTAGAGGCTATTTTTGAAGAAATTAGTCATTTTACTAATATATACATATGGTTATAATAGAGGGAAACATTCCACGTAGGAAAAATATATCTAAAAACAAAGATGATGTGACTTACCAAATGAAAGTGCTGGCAGGTCGACAGACACACAAACGAACACAAACATACACACAAAATTCAAGCTTTCGCAACAAACTGTTGCCTCATCAGGAAAGAGGGAAGGAGAGGGAAAGACGAAAGGATGTGGGTTTTAGGGGAGAGGGTAAGGAGTCATTCCAATCCCGGGAGCGGAAAGACTTACCTTAGGGGGAAAAAAGGACGGGTATACACTCGCACACACACACATATCCATCCACACATATACAGACACAAGCAGACATCTCACAAGCAGACATATTTGTGTATATGTCTGCTTGTGAGATGTCTGCTTGTGTCTGTATATATGTGGATGGATATGTGTGTGTGTCCGAGTGTATACCCGTCCTTTTTTCCCCCTAAGGTAAGTCTTTCCACTCCCGGGATTGGAATGACTCCTTACCCTCTCCCCTAAAACCCACATCCTTTCGTCTTTCCCTCTCCTTCCCTCTTTCCTGATGAGGCAACAGTTTGTTGCGAAAGCTTGAATTTTGTGTGTATGTTTGTGTTCGTTTGTGTGTCTGTCGACCTGCCAGCACTTTCATTTGGTAAGTCACATCATCTTTGTTTTTAGATATACTAATATATACATGTAGTTATGTATTTTGCAAACTTGCAATTTTTTCAAACTTCATGTGAACATGTCTAATATAACTGTGCAGAATGGTCCATGGACATAAATAAGTAAATACATGGTGTACAGGTTAACTGCCATCTTTAGCAACTGTAATAAAAGTCTTATTCAGACCATACACATTTTTCTTTATTTTAAATATGCTCTTTTTCAACTTGTATGTATTGATTATTTGCATTTTCATACAGTACTTTCACTGTACTTGACACATTTACACTTCTGTGCACTGTCCTGAAGAGCAGTGAAAGTCTTGTGCGCATATGCAAATACTAAACACATACAAGTGGTCCTATGGGCAAATGCAAACACTCAACAAATACACATGGAAGGCAAAGAAGAATGAAAAACCTTACGACTGAGGATGTGTTAGAATGAAACAAAATGCATCTGGTCTGAATAAGACTTTTATTACAGTTGCTAAAGATGGCAATTTACCTACATAAGCTGTATATGCACAACTGTGAAAAAAAAGAGGCCAAAACAACAAGGAAAACAACATGTAATAAATGAATAAATATGCTGCAGCTTCCTTATTTCAAGAATTAACTATTATGCCTATTGCAAAAAATTTGGAAAAGGAGGAGGATGGGAGGGCAATGAGAGATCTGCACATAATCTTACATAGTAAAAGGAATTAATTTATGTATTTACTGGAGTTTCAGTAAAGACAAATGTCTCGTCATAATCATAGTTTAATATTTGCTAATGTCCCTGTTTATTTATCAGTTTGCAAAATAGGTACATGTTTTTAAGGTTAATTTTATTTATTTAAGTCTACACATATGAAATATTTGCATAGTGTTAAGGTTTTTGTTCAGTGAGTTAACTTCATAAATACTCATTCATGCGTATGTGCTTGTACTATGTCTTATTTGTTCAAAAAAACTAAATTTCTGTGAACCTTAACTTTTGTTATGTCAGATATTAGGTGTTTTATTATTATTATTATTATCATTATTATTGCTGAGACACTAGTGATCTGCTATGTCTTATGATTATCAGTAAATTAAACAGGCTGAAAAATGTAGCTGGTACTAAATTCTCTTCATGTAGTCTCAATTCCTTACCACATAATCTGTAGCCTTCTCAAACTAAATACAAAACCATTCCAAACAGGTCATGCGTGCTGATGAAGAGAAGCGCTTGGCTGAGAGGAAGAAGCAAGAGGAAGAGAGGAGACAGCGTGAAATTGAGGAAAAGAAGCAGAGGGACATTGAGGAAAAGAGACGCCGTCTGGAGGAGGCTGAGAAGAAGAGACAAGCTATGATGGCAGCTCTCAAGGTATAGTCAGAATACAATGCTTCTTGGCTGATCCCTTTCATCAACTAATATTCACATTTATTACCCCTACGAAACAGCATTTCTTTTGTTTCACACATTTCCAGACTTTCTGGGTCTTTTGCATGCAACTCTGCTCCAGATGTCAATTTGATGCTGTTATTCATTAAGTTTTCATTTGAAAACAAGTTGGAAAGGACCACAATATAAGTTCATTTTTAGCCACTACAAGGAGACACAAAGCTAAAAAATCACAATCATCTTTTAATTTGATTTGATTTGTTTAACTGCAACTATGACCTTAATCACCTATAAACACATAAAGCTATTGGATAGTGCTTGATGATGCAACTGTAAAGTCTACCACTGCCTCCATAGAATGTCCTCTATTATGGCTGAAGGAAAATAACCACGATTTTGCCAATCTGTCATATCAACCTAGCGCATTGTGTTACTCAAGGTGAATGTAATAGGCACTAACCTATACCATTCCCATAGATACTATAACATTAGTACAAACATTCCAAGCAATTGAATTCTGTTTCTCATAATTCCACAGGCACATGAAGATACTGTTAGCTTCAACATGCCGGGTGACAATCTTTTGCTAGTCATATGAACTTAAATTCGATATCTATTAGTGTGCTGCAATCTTAAAGTTTCATATGTCAAATTTAAACAAACTTTTTTATGAGGAACCATGAATATTTGAGGCTTATAGTATGTACAATTCCGGCTACAGATGGTCACACAGTTTTGCATCTAATTTTCAGTCAGCGTAACATTGGATTTGTTTGCAGTTGGCACACAGTATTGGTATTTGGAATCAATAAAAAGCTCTCTGATATGACATTTTTACTTTCAGTTTAAAATTTATTAATGGATAAATGCTTATCACCATATGTTTCCATTAACACTGTACCTCGAGGAAGTCACTTTCACACATTACAACACTGACAACATACAACACTTAAGTTTGCTTTTCAGTGGTGACAGTGTAATTGACAATTGGGAATGTTGTCTTATAAAATTATGTTTCAAATACTTTCAAGCAAAGGAGACAACTTACCAAATAGTAGAAATGTGCAGTTGTTAACAGGCACACAAAAGAGAATGAAAACTTTGCTAGCTGTAGGAAGAAATCCTTTCACACACACACACACACACCTGTGCATCTATACAGTGCTGGCTGGACACACAATGCCAGGATTGCAGTTTGGCAGGTGGACTGGGTTGGGGGTTTAGTTGCATGGGGTGGGTAGAGGAAGAAAGAGGCAGAAAGCAGGAGGAAAGATTGAGGACAGGTAGCGATGACTTGGTCACTGAACTGAGACCCTGGCATTGTGCTTCTAGTCAGCACATTGTAGATCCACAGTTGTGTGTGTGTGTGTGTGTGTGTGTGTGTGTGTGTAGTATGTGGGCGCGTGTGCATGATGTATTTGTACCCAGTTCATCAAAGAATTTCTTTTGAAAGCTAGCACAGCTTCCACTCTTCTTTGTGTGCCTGTCGACAGCTCAATGCTTCTGCTATTCAGTAAGAGGTCTCCTTTACATTCTACTAGAACTTACCCTACACATATAAAATTTCATTTTATGTATTGTCTACATAAATTTCTGAAACTTAGCTTATGAAAAATCAAAACCAGTAACCACCATAAGACTGTGTATGACCCTGGCAGTTAATGAAGACAGGTAAAATAAGGAGTGATCACGAATTCCTTAAGACACATTTTCTTTTTTTATGTGACAGAGTTCCCGCATGTTCTAATTGCAAATGACACATTTGTTAAACATTCCCTAAATTGTGTTGGTCACATTTTTAAGTCACCTACATTCCACCAGATTCTATTTCACAAGATTCTTGCACGTGATTTTGGATGGAGTGGTTATCTGTGTTGTAAATATTACCTTCCACTTAAAAGAACTCAAATGATTTGGGTGTACTAACGCAAGGAGAGCTGAAGGAAGTGAGGGAATGATTTTAAATTTATTTTATGCTGTTTCAAAGCATTTTAATATTTTTCATCAGTAGCTATCAGTAATTTGCATTTTTTTTATTACTTCTGTAATGCCAGACACTCAAACAGCTATACTGGTTATTACTTAAAAACAAAATAATATATCACATAAAGTTTTCAAAGATTCACTGTTCTCATGAAATACCGTATGTGTTGTTGAGCACACCATATACAGGGTGTACATAAAGTCCAGGAACACTTTCAATTATTTATTACACAAGAACCAAACATTGTACAGATATCATACATATGTCATAAACCCTGAAAGTTTTTTCTCAGGTATACTGCCACAGCCTAGTTTGGTAATTTGCTGATAGTCAGCGCTAGTGGCAAACATGGCGAGTTCAGGTGGGGAGCGAGCTTTCTGCATGCAGGAGTTGACAATAACAAGTGTGCTACAACTGTTCAGTGGATGTTTTGAACCAAGTACGGTAAGAAGCCACCAACAAGGAAGGGACACATTAAAGATCTGGTGTGTGTACCGCCTCTACCACGTGATGTTGCAGATCTCCGGGAGAGAATATGGGAAGCAACTGCCACAGTTGACGATGCCATGCTCAGAATACGATTACTGTATTCACGTCTGCCGGGTCACTCATGGTTTCCATATCGAATGTTTGTAAAAAAACTCTTCAAAATGCACTATGTATGATATCTGTACAGTGTTTAGTTCTTGTGCAATAAATAACTGAAAGTGTTCCCGGACTTTATGTACATCCTGTATTATTATTGTATTTTTCCTGTATGATGCCTTCTAGTAGATAACTTATACCCAAGTAACTGCAGTTGCTACATTCTCTTTAGATACATACTGGTTTAGAGTTTCTAACTGCATTATATGATGCATGTACCATTTGTAGCTACTTCCTTGTAGTAAAAAGATTTTATGAGATATAATATTAAAATGTTGTATCGTTTTACACTGTACTGCATTAAATTGCACTATATGATGCATGCCCAATAAGTAGTAAATTCCTTATAGCAAAAAAAAAAAAAAAAAAAAAAAAAAAAAAAGTATTAAAATGTTAGTTAGATTTATAGTGTAATGTATTAAATTGTTTCCTGTCACGCATCATTGTAAACAGTAGCATACATTTACTTTTTTTAAGCACACACAAAAGTGTGGTTCCTAGACCTAAAATCAATGTACAGTAGATCTGAATTGATTCTATCCAATTAGATGTACAGAACGTTTTTTAATGTTCAGTGTCTAACTGTGTTCTCTCTGTTTTTCTCTATTTTTCACAGCCGGTAAGCTAGTGGTGACCGCTGAAATTTACAGTGTAGTGTGGTGAGACCTGTTGGACCAACCTGCCTGTGTATTATCCTGGATATTCTGGGCGAGTGTTGGTTTCTCCGCCCAGAAGATAGTCCTCCTGCATCTTTCTTGACTTAGGAAGAATGCTTATCATTCTAGGAACAACCACCTCAAAAATAAATGGCTAACATGATATGTAGTACCCCTGTCTAATTCTTACCATTCCTTTCTTCAATAACAGATGCTGTAACAATTAAGCCTCTTACCTTTTCTAACTGAAAGAACTTACTGTATTCCACATATAATCAGCATGTGCTGTAGCAGTTTCTTCCTGTGCTATAAAACCTACTAATCTGGCATAAGACCTGTTACAATGTTCTATTCAAACACTGTGTAACAATATTGCTTTTATTTTTTTATTTCTGGACGTTTAATAAATACTTTGGCATCTTTCTGTTTAAACTGCAGATACTTGAAGGAATTAAAACATGTTTTAAGATTGCTTCTTACAGTGCTGACACATGATAAGGATGTGAAATCTGTGAAGTCTGTGAGCTTTATAAAAAATTTATTCACTGCAAAGATTTTTGTTTTTGTTTTTATGTTTCTCTTTTTCCTTTTTTTTTTATTCTAACAAAAGTCAGCATGGAAAGAAATTCTCTTTTAATTGCGAAAGTGAAGTTTTTAAAAATCAGACAATTTATTTTTATCTGATTGCTAACAACCAAACAGCATGTACATACAATAAAAATGGCAAAAGAACATTTTAAAAATATAACTGCTAAATAATTCCTCAACGCAAAGCTTATCTGCAAAAGATTTTTGAGGCTTTCAACAGAAATTGGTTCCTGTGCAACGACATACATAGGTAAAGAAAACCTTTTTTCTGTATGGTAAGTCAGTTTTTTAACAATATTCTTTTTTAAATTTTTGTATCTGGGCATCATAATTTTGAACAAAACTAGAAAACAGAAAAGTTTTCCTGAATTCGAATATGACTTACTTTCATTAAATGTCACATATAAAATGAGAATGTGGACAGAAATGTAAAATGTGAATCAATTTTTAAAAGAAAAAAAAAAAAACGAACATTCTAACAATTTCTGTTTACAGTACATGAACTGAAAATTACAATTCCTTCCACAGGACCAGAGCAAGAACAAGGGCCCCAACTTCACAATTACAAAGAAGGATGCATCTGTAAGTAAATAGTTCATATTGTAATAGTATAGCAACATTACAACATAATACCTCTAAAACCAATGTTTTTAACTCTTGATTAAATATCTCTTATTGGTCTGAAACCAATTTACATTTTTCTGGCCACTCCTTTGACTGGTGAGCAAATCCATTACTGGGTAACAATGCAGCCAAATTGTGAAATTGTACTGAAATCATAATGCTTAGTGAATGGACAACTTTACAGTTGGCATTTGAAGTGTCTTTCATGGTTAAAAAAAGGTGTCAGCCCATTCCACAATGGAAAAATATCAGTCCGCATGTTCTGGTTTACACTGAGAATTGTTGATAACTTCTGCTGCAGTGTTGTGTATGTACCAATCAGGACGCAGATAAGCATACATGACGCTTTTATAAGTCACTGTTTACCCTCACCTCCCCTTCTCCTTCTTTCCCTAAATAAATGAAGTACAGATTATCAACCAGAGAGCAGAACATTCTACAATTTACCTGCCAGAGAGGACACTATAGAGAAGTTGGTGAATGGCAACATGTAATTGACCATCAGCACACATCTGCCAATATCTCATTCTGTAACTCAAAAGTACAGTATTCTGAAAAAAACTGCTAATTTACTTGTCCACTGACATGTTGGTAAAGAATGATTGGCCCATTATGTCATTACCAGTAATTCCAACCCAATCACTGACTCTAAGACAAAATATGAATACTAAAGTATTACTGCTGAGAAAAACACAAATATTCCATGGAGGTTTGCAGTTGTCTGCAGAGGCTGGTTGTTTAAGTTAAGTTAATGATGCAACCTCTTTAATCATGTCAAAGTTTATGGGGAAGGTACAGTACTGCACATGGTTGGCACTGGAAAATGTCTCAGTGTGATAGACTGTTTTAACCTGGTAGGCATGTTTATTTAAGTTTATTCCTACTTACACCTCAGTGCAGACTGAAAGTTCAATTCTGCAACTAATTATTAAGCTATGGTTAAACTATTTCTTAACCAGCTTCTTTCTCTGAAAAATGCTAGTCACACAAAGTAATGCAAGTGAGCTTCTGTAGAAAAAGAATATGAGGGACAGAGCATCATGGAGATGCTTAGAAAACTGAACTTGCAGGTGCTTGAAGCTGAATGCAAACTATTCCATGAAATTCTACTTACAAAGTTTCAAGAACCAACCTTAAGTGATATCTAGGAATATAATACAACCAAAAATGGGTCAAATGGCTCTGAGCACTATGGGACTTAACTGCTGAGGTCATCAGTCCCCTACTTAAACCTAACTAACCTAAGGACATCACACACATCTATGCCAGAGGCAGGATTCGAACCTGCGACCACAGCGGTCGCGCGGTTCCAGACTGTAGCGCCTAGAACTGCTCGGCCACTCTGGCCGGCATATAATACAACCCCTGCCCCATGTGTCACTACTATATCAGTCATAAAGACAAGGTGAGACTAATTACTGTGCATCCAGAGGTGTTTAAGCAAATATTTTTCACGTGCTCCATTGACAAATGGAATGGGAAGTCTTACTAACTGGTATAATGGGAAGTACCCTCTGCCATATACTTCATAGTGGTTTGCAGAGGAAGGCCATAGATGTGAATCAGTCTTTGTTTCAGATAGCAGAACATTGTCTAGAAAGGCCTACAAATTTAACGTGTCAAGAACATTACCACCCTATCATATCTGACTGCAGAGTGAATGTTCCATTCCAAAACTTGATAGCTACTTGTAACTGGAAATGTTTTTATGATAAGTTAGAAGTACTTGATCTACTACTAATTACATTTGTAGATTTTATACTATCAAAATTACTTCAATTTTGGATTTTTCCATTATCATGAAATAACATACTTATAGGTGTATAAATAATGCAAAGGTATAACAAAAGAGAAGATTTGTGAGTTTATAATCTATATGACTTCTTCCTCTTCAACAGTTCAATATGTCATCTGCACAATTGGAGAGGAACAAGACCAAGGAACAGTTGGAGGAAGAGAAGAGAATCTCCCTGAGCATTCGCATCAAGCCTCTTGATATTGACGGGCTCAGTGTAGATAAGCTGCGTGCAAAAGCAACAGAACTGTGGGAAAGTATTATAAAGCTTGAAACAGAGAAATATGACCTTGAAGAAAGGCAGAAGAGGCAGGACTATGACGTGAGTTCAACTAAATGAACATTTCACAATTGAAAATACGCATGATAAATACACAAATAAAAATCAATAGCTTGATGATAGTTACATGAATGTTCTTACCTCTACATAATTTGTTCATGATATATTTCCCATTATTCAGGTTATATCTCTAATCAGAAATGTATAATCCAACACAACTGAATGATTTTGTCTTGCAGCTGAAAGAACTGAAGGAGAGGCAGAAGCAGCAGCTTAGGCACAAAGCTATGAAGAAGGGTCTGGATCCAGAGTAAGTGTACCTGCAGTTACATTCATGAATTCTTACTGCACACAGTATTATTTGTATTCTTAGAGTAAATAAGACAATTTAATATCACCTAACCTGTTATTCATACTGCCAAGTATATTCTAATTCTCAGAACCATTCATAGAGATTTATGTTTACAGGATTATGTGATGACATGAATAAACCTTTACTAATTATTCCACTTTTCTCTCTCAATTTTCAGAGCACTGACTGGAAAGTACCCAGTAAGTATCAAAAGCCACTTCACTTTAAACTTATTTTTCTAACTGTTGTATGGTAGGAACAACTTTAACTGGCCAACCACTCTTTCAATCATAAAATTAAATTTTCAGTTACATTTTCTTGGATGTTTAATCACAAGACTACTCTCAAAATATTTTAGAAGTAGATCTCTTGTGAGGAAGATTTTTCTATAGACCATTCTTTTTATCTGTATCATTCTAATGAGGTATTTAAGGATGATAAATAGTATTATCCTTATATTTTCAAATAGTAGTCTTCTTGTGTACTTATTCTTCAGTGTCATAGATTATATTAATTTTTCATTTTCTTAATTTTATCACTTTCACAGCCTAAAATCCAGGTTGCTTCAAAGTATGAGCGCCGTGTTGATACAAGATCATATGACGACAAGAAGAAACTCTTTGAAGGGGTAAGACTTTCAATGCCTCATTTGTAAACAATCTACATTCCTTATGTATTACTTCTTATACACACCCTCCAAGTAAGTTGAAAGACAATCAACAGTCATTGCTCATGAAACCACTTGTAAAAATGAACATTTTGAAACATTTAAATAGTTGCGGAAATCACACATATTGTGTGTAACTAAAGAAAAAGAGTACAATGTCTGATTTTATTTTGAGCTAAATATGAGAAAATGTTTATAAAGAATGGTAAAAATGTCTTTATTAATTAACCAATCAACATCCAATAACATTGGTAGTCTCTTGTTCTTCTCATTATCTTCTGAAGTACTTTTTCTGGCAACAAGAACTTCACAGCTCCCTCATACACTGAAGGTTGATATAAAAAGAAGTCTGTCAGCCACAGCAGGCATAAAATGCAAATTATGGTACAAGAAAAAAGTATAAACCATTCAATTCTGGCGCCATATGACAAAAAAAAAGCAAAGGATACTGTATATTAACCACTTCTTCATCTGTGATAACCAGATGCATATTTCAATGGAAAAACGATAACAGTGAGAAAAATGGTGCCTCTAAACTCCTTATTTGCATCTAGGCACATGTACCAGTCCAATACAAAACAAATATAAAGTAATGGGAGTCATTTATGCAATATTAAATTTGAAAGAATTAAGACATTTTTTAATATATACTCAACATAATATAAAAGAGAGATACGTAAATGACAAAGACAGATAAAAAATTAAACGTAATAAGCCATTAACACTAATACATACAGTAAAGCAATAAATCTTGTTTCACTATATCCTTTAATTCCCATCTGAACATAGGACCTCCAAAAGGAGTTGCAAACCACTCTATTGCTTGCTGTATCTTTTGAATTTTACCAGCATTTTCTCACAACTGTCAGTTTGAGAAACTGAAACAAAAAAAAGCTCATAATAATGTAGGAGTCAAAAGTAATCTAAGGGAAAAACAGTGGTAATGGAATATGTTAAAAATCAGGGTTATGTGAATAGAAAAGTAAAAAGTAAACACAAAATCATGAGACACAGCAAAAGGAGGAATGGGGAGAAATAGAGATCTTTTATCTGAAGCCGTTATTTTTTTTTTTTTTTAATCATGGTATCTTCTTGAGAAGTATTCATTATAAATGCTTTAATTCATTTTTCTTTTTAATGTTCTTTATTTTATTTTTTTAAAGTGAAAACACTTCATTTACTTTTTGCTCTCTTTGGTGGTCATGTACAGACATTTATTGCTAGGCAAGTGTGATTTTTCTCTACATATCTATCCCTGTCTGATTTTTTTTTTTTTTTTCATTTTTAACTTTCTAGCCTGTAGTTTAGACATAGAAAGAAAAACTATCATCTGTGTGGCATTAACAAATGGGTGACTAACTTGGGAACATGGCCTACAAATGCTGTCCTGCAAATCAAGATCAGCGGTGCCTCAGTTATCAGGCATATTGAATACATAGTTTTAGTGTGCTCACAGTGCTGTGAAATACACACAGTACAGAACAAAGTAAATGAACTGGGAGGTATCTTAACCAGTAAACCTTTTGTATAAACCCTGGTGTTAGTATTACAATATTACTCAATTCCCTTTGGCACACATACATAAGTCTAAAATAGTTAACCAGAATTTTAGTTACATTTAATGGTATCTCTCAACTTTTTCAATCTTTAACTTATTTTTCTAAACTGCTAGACTTGGTTACCTGACTTTGCACACACTGTGTTATCCACAGCTGGTGGACTCTAACATTGTTTAAATAAATATGCGTGCCAATGGCTAGAAACCATTTATTTATTTCACAAATATATTGCTTTACTTTCAAACGCCATTGATGTCATGAAGACATCTTGCTTATTTTCTTGCATTTCTATACATTGTACTTCCACTTTCATAATACTGTTTTTCCTTGTTAATTGTGTGTGGCCTTTACTGTGGATCTTAATCACATTAATTTCTATTTCTTATCAGATGTCAGTCAGACTTCATGCTTTTGACAACCGCATTTTTACCTCTTTTGTATCATTTCTTACTACCACTTTCAAAACAAAAGGCACATATCTAGCTGCAGTTTTATTCATGGAAGAAACTGTAATGAAAAAAAAACACACATTTTTCTTGCTTAGTATAATATTTATTCCTGTCCTCATGCAGGGTTGGGCCACATTAAGCTCTGAGGTAAATGAGAAACTTTGGAAAGAGAAGCATGAAGTGTTTACCAAGAGAAGCAAGAGTAAGTAGTGAGGTGGTTCCAGCCACAGAGAACTGCATTTTTTGCTGCTTGTTTTTCCCTACCTCAGGCACCTCACTGCTGGGACAAAGCAACAGGCCTGCCGATATCTCCTAGAGATGTGTATCACTGCACTGATTTAATATGTTATTTATTATACCTGTGTTTATTCCCTTAGGACATTCTTCCACAGAATATATGGCTGGACCTTTACGAGATTGTTTGCTATTTCATGACTTATAGTCAAATAACAGTTACATATTTATTAAAATGTGATAACATTAACACAACACTTAATTGTCCATAAAGTTAAAGAGAACTATATGACTGATTACTGCAGCCCTTTACAAATCTTTGGTCATTGCAACATGAGAACTGAAAATTCAGAAATATAATTATGGTTTTTAATTTGGGATCAATAATAAATATTTATAGTTCTTTTCTTTCTGGAGGATTTTGAGTAACACTGAACACTATCAGCAGCATATGAATGCAGAAAATAATGTTGTGGTCATTCGCCAGAAGTTTATGTTCACATTTTTGGCGACAAACTTTGTATAGTGGAGAATGGTCACTACTTGAAGATTAACAAAAGTTAATATTAAAAACATGTGGAAAAGATAGAGTGCTACATACCATAATAATGAAATGTTATGCTGCAGACAGGTGCAATTAAAAGACACTTACACATGAGCTTTCGGCCACAGCTTTCATCAGAAAAAGAAAGAGAAACATGCACACCCATTCATTCACACAAAGATGCATATTTCATCCACACATGACCATCATCTCTGGCAGCTTGGACCAGAATGTCAAAAGTATTCTTTCAGAAAAGTAAACCAACCTGCATAATATTTAGAATTTATCAGTTTCTTGTTTGAAGTTTCTACATAAGCAGCTAAAGATGAATTTGCTAATCAATTCATCCTTCAATTGAATGAATGACTGCATGAATCTCAGTTCTATCAATTTCTCAAAAGAACAAATGATTCAAAAGCTCTGGAAAAGCAATTTATTGCAGATATTTATTCATATTTGTTTATGTTCCTTTATCTGCAAGCTAAAAGAAGATTTTTGTTCCTCTGATTTCAAACAATACTCTTTCCTATTTTTTGCCTTAATTCAAAGTAAAGAATAAAAAATAACATAGAAAATAATTAACTATATTTCTTCTCTGTAATTACTAAACCTGGATAAATAACCACATTCTCATCTAAAGAGAGTTGTTAAATTCATTGCCTTGTTCATTTCACTGTTTTGGCACATAACACAGATGAATAATTGTGCCATCAAAATTGATCTTTTTTGTTGTAACTACAGCCTATATAGTTCTCTTTCCCTGCCAATGACATGAAACCTAACAGGTTGCATCTGTGGGTCCTTATGAAACCGTACAGCATGTGCACATGCAATGTCTTTTCACATTGATTTAATTAATTTTTTTTTTTTAAGAACAGCACCGGTTGCAAAATCGTATTGCCATCTCTCTGTGGAAGAATGACAACACAGCAAAACTAACATATCTGACTCCTGATGCATTTGTATGACTGATTGTGTGCTCCCATTTAATACAATGCGTGGCTGCTTGGTCTTCCCCTTCAGGGTTTAGCTGAACAAAACAAAGAAGTCCTGGAGAAGCAGTGGACCGATAAGGCTTCCGAATTTGATTCAAGACAAAAATGTAAGTTATGTTCAAGAAAAAATTTTACAATGGAGGTAACATTTTTTTGCGATTTTTATATGTTTTTGCAGTAGCTTGGCATAGGAAAAAAGCAACAAAATTAAACTTGCAGTTAATTAGCAGTTAACTCTCTCTTGAAACAACTATATCAGTAGAGCTTTCTCAGAAGCCTATGCTTCACTCTTAACAAACACTTGCATATAGATTCATTGTGATGTATTAACAGTAAATATCAAGTTCAAATGACAGCAAAGCATTTTATTTGAAAATTAGTTAACACTAAAATGTTACATTATATAAAATAGCTTTGTAGTTTACATATCACATTCATCGAGAAAAGCAAACTGCTAAAACTGATTTAAAATTTTTGCTTTCTTTCATATTTCAAGTAATGTTTTTATCCACTGGGAATTTTTTTTCTGCGTAAAAATCTATTCATGTCACAATAAACTCAAGAGCAATGTTGATACTACATGGTAGATTATATATTCCGAATCTGAGAAAAATGAACTACAAATTTCTTAGTTCTATAAATTGCCCCTTGTCAGGTTAACATTATCAGACAATGTGTTTTATATTGTAATTTAACAGTCCCTTGTATGGAATCTTAACATTAAAAAATTATCTTGTCAGAACATTCAGAGCACACAGTTAATAATAACATCTTTTTCACTGACAACTAATACAGTTCTTTTAGATTATAAAAAAGGTAAGGAATAATACAAGTAAAATACTCTAACATTAGTGAAACTGCTACAGTATCTTCTGATTATATGATGACTTCCACAAGACGACATTAAACAACCTGCAGACAAAATACTATCACTTAACCTATAGTCCAGGCAATGCTACAGAACCTCTCCATGAGACAAGACACTCAAGGTTACAATATCTTAAAAAGTCTGATGATTTTCTTCAGTCTTTTTTGTAGTGCAGTGCAAGGATAGTGGTGATACTAGCGATCAGCTGGTGTTTCAATATGCTTAGTCTCTTGCACACATTGAGTTTCTGGTTGTGCTATTCTTCAGACAAAGAGAATACATGATTTATATCATCTTCTGCAGTAGAGTCTGAGGAAAGAATAGGGGAGTCTCTGATGCCTACTCTATGAAAGTGACTAGGAAAGTTGTCTTGATGGACATTAGGTGCAGTCTAGCAAATGTTAAATCTGTAAACCATGATCTTTAGAGGGTATGGGTTGCAAATTATGGCATTATCTCTGCAACATTATATTTCTTTCCACTACTCTTTTCACATATTAAAATTTCAGGGATGTTGTTGGATATATTGAAATCATGGTAAAACAACTGTGTGTTGTATGGTACATCATTTGCGAGAAGGACCAAGACCCATTTTGTTGGGTGTCTGGGTAAGGTGGTATCCAGAGAAAGTTCAGTGAATTTTCATACTTCTATAGCTCAACCACATTTTGTATAATGTTCTTAAAATGAATGTTGTTCCTCCATACTGCTGGGGTGTTAAGAGCCAGTACACTTCCCAAGTCCGATGTGGTACGCATCTCATTGCAGTCCTAGATACTTGACATGCTGATGGGTACTATCTCTGCTGTAAACACTGATACGTTTTGGGGAAGGTAGTACGACTGCTCTTCTTGGAGATAAGCACAACTGAAGGTGCTCGTCACATATAGATGATGAATTATTTTCAATCTCTCAGTGAAAATTTTAAAAATAGAATGCCACTCATTTGCATAAGTGTTGTGAATATATTGTTAATGTATGATGTTTCTTGTTTGGGGAGCAGATGTATGCTTCACAAAGTGAGTAGTTGAGAAAAAGGAATTCTGAAGTGCAGGTTCATCTTGTGAACTAGATAGTATAAGATGATTGTTACAGATGGTTGTTAATAATGAATGCTTAAATTAGAATAACTGAAACAACTCTGTGACTGGAAAGATTCTTATGACATAACTACATTGCACAGAATTAAACTTTGGGACCCCCAATTGTTCATAATTAGCTGATCAACAGGGGCTTCTCTGGACAAATGATAATTTCTCATAAATATTCCAATCATTTATTTTGTGAAGAAAAATTCCTTTTCTTTGGTCTTGCAGTCTGTGAGGCAACTGAGATAAGATGGAAAGAATACTACCAGTACTACATGTGCCAATGCAAATTATTTACTGTAACAACTGGAAACATTTCCAAACTGTGGAAATGTATGTACAAATGATACACTCAAACATATCATTATAGGGGAAATAAAAATATAAAACTATAGTTCATGATAAGTAATGAACCAGCAGATTGCACCCAATCACAAATGCAAACAGAACCAAAATGTAATGCCTAATTCCTTAAATAGATGTCTATAAGATGACTGTGGGTGAGAACCACATATTATTCTTAACAGCACATTCTTGAGAGCTGGAGACTTTCTTTCTTAATGATGAGTTACCCCATGAAGTTATTCTATATCACGTTATTGAATGAAAATATGTAAAATTTGTCAACTCACTGATTTGCCTCTCACCAAGATTTGCAATGATTCAAACTGTAAATATGGTTGAACTATGTTGTTTTAGGAGTCATTGTCTTCCTTAAGTACATTAGCTCCCGCAGTGAAATAAACTACCACAGTTATAATCTGCTGTCATCAGGAGTAAACAGAAATATTCACTTAATGACAGAAACTAAAACTATTATCTTAAGACTAATACTGATGATTATAACTTCCTAATATGTCATTCTTCTCAGTGAAAAGGTTCTAAAACCAAGATCAGTATTTTGAGCCAATTTTTATTTAGTTTTGTTATAATGTGTGAGTATGTTGTGCCCGAATGACTGATCTTCCTCAGTTTGTTTTTTCGTACCACTGCAACTGAAATGTGTGAGAATTTTTGCTGTTTTTAACTTATAACTTGAATCACAATACTCCAGATTTCTTTCCTTGAATGCATGTTATAACTTAATGTGCTTTTATAGTAATAATGTCTAGCTGAATGTGGGACTGTATAAGTTTTGTTTTCTATGCAATTTAATGTTAAATTATTTCACATAATAACGAATTTTGATAAATGCAGCTGAAAAATACTTTGTAACAATGCAGTATAATGATTATTTTATCAGGTTGCCCTCCATGGAGGCATTTTATCATTGTGCAGAACTTCATTTTAAGATTGCTATGTTGTTGGTTCTAGAAAAATAATCAAAGGTAGCAGTCACACTGCTTGTTTAGCTTTATTTAACTCCTTGGATTGTGTTATATTATAATCAATTTCATCTGACAAAATGACAATATTGTGAAGAGGATAGTTCCTACTCACCACATAGTGGAGATGCTGAGACACCGATAGGCCTAACTACGACTCAGCATCTCCACTATATGGTGAGTAGCAACTATCCTTTTCATAATATAGTTATTATTCCATCCTGCATTTTCCAACATCTGATAAAATGAACACAGAAGGCCTTGACAAACAATAGCTGCTAAATTTTGCTGACTGCTTCCTAATGGCTACTATTTTTAATGAGTTCTTATGTAGTCTCTTGATGAACAAGATTACAGTTTCCTTACAGGTACATAATGTTTTCAAACTACAAACATTTACAACAGGAATAATCTTAGAAATTTGTTCCATTGTTCACTGAATGGATTAGTTTACAGGGCAGCAGCTAGCTGCAATAACAAATGTGTAGGCATTGAGAATGGCACAGCTCTGATGATCAAGAACCAACATCAGACTCTGTGTAGCACTGATGTATGAGGGTGATCAACAACTCTGATTTCATCCATGCTAGTTAGAGTAGCATCTCACTGGGGACTTTGCATCTGGGTTAAAAACAATGCATTCCACGCTAACTATTGAAATAACTTATAGTGTCTTAAGTAAGTCATTGCTCATGTTTACAAGATGTGATGACATGAAGAAAGAATGCAGTTAACAATGAAATATTGTACCAAGTTAGACACAGAATTCATTTTTTCTTCTTCTGGGAAATTTAAAAGCATGTTACCAAAGAACATTAAACAGTTCACAGTATTTTGTAGTTTGATGAGATGAAGAATCTGGTGATGACCTTTCTCGACATAGTGAAAGCATATGACAGTGTTCCCAGGGAAAAGGCATGGGCAACCTTGAAGAAAAGGTGAGTTGGAAAGCAAACACTTGAAGTCATCCAGGCAATGCATGAAAAAAGCTCTAGTTGTGTGCAGACACCAGTTGGAAGATCTGAATGATTTAAGAATGTTATGGGACTAAGACAACGAAGTGTGATATCACCACTACTAATTATAATGGTGATGGATGTAATATTCAAAGAGATGAAAGAAGCCCATAGAGGATGGGGATGAAGCTGTTAATATTTGCTGATGATATTGTGATGTGGGGAACAAGCAGTAAGGAGGTAAAAAAACAAATAGCCATCCACATGATAAGGTCAAGAAATTTGTGAATGAAATTTAGTGTGGAGAAAAGCGAGACCATGGTGGTAACCAGAGGGGATAGAGAGGGCAAGGGACAAATTCATGTTAAGGGACAGGATATTGAAATAGTGGACAACTTTAAATATTTGGGAAGTGTATTAATGGGGAATGCTGATTTGGAGACAGAAATCAGCAAAAGAATACAACAGAGCAGTACATTTTACCAGTGTGTGAGGGGCTTGGTGTGTGGATGGGAAGTGATAATGAGGTGCAAGCTGGTGCTATATAAGACTTACTTCACACCCATACTAATTTACGGCTCAGAGACTTGGACTATGACCAGAAGAGAGGAGAGTGGGATACAATCCAGTGAAATGAAGTTATGAGGTATGCTAGGGAAGACTAGGAGAGACAGAGTGAAAAATGAAGATGTTCAAAATGGTTCAAATGGCTCTAACCACTATGGGACTTAACATCTGAGGTCATCAGTCCCCTAGAACTTAGAACTACTTAAACCTAACTAACCTAACGACATCACACACATCCATGCCTGAGGCATGACTGAAGCGTCTAGAACCGCTTGGCCACTGCGGCCGGTCATGAAGATGTTAGGAAGGAAACTGGAGCGGAGAAGTTTACTGAGAAAATTGAAAAGAATAGATTAAAATGTTTTGGGCATGTGAAGAGGGTGGGAGAGGGAAGAATACTAAGAAGAATGATAGAATTGAAGATTGAGGGCAAGAGGCCAAGAGGAAGACCGAGAACAAGATGGATTGATACAATAGAGATAAGTTTAAGGAGGAGAAACCTGCTATGGAACCAAACTGTGGAAGAAGAATGGTGGAAAGACAGAAAAGTAGTGAAGTACCATTGACACTCCATCCCGACCAGATGTTGGATAGAGGGGAAATGAGGATGATGATGGTGTGATGTTTATTGCTAATTCCCCTCAGTGGAAATGTAATGACTGTGCTAGGTTTTATGACAGACTAAAATAGTTATCGGAGGTAATACCTATGGAATATTAAAAAAACAGTGGTATGTACTCATCATTGCAACAAGTTACAATAGTGTGTCACACAATGACTGGAATCTATGTCCCTGCCCTTTCCAAGCAATGTACTACTAACTGCACTAGTCAAGCTGTCTCCATAGTTGGACTGTCAGTGCGCCTGACAGCATGTAATACTTGGGTAGTGCATAAAATAAGCTAGATGTCTTTCAGGTAGTCAAGTGTTTAACACTTACTACTTTCCTGCTAAAATGCAACAATTTGAAGATGCAATATCTATCAGGGCATTCTGTTGTTCACAGGTAACATCTGAATAAATTTACATTGTTACAGCTTGTCAACTTCACTTACTGAATCACTGTCATAATATTTGCAAATATTCTTGGCCAAAACACGGTTTGTTCTAGTCAGCTATTTCAGCATTAATTATTGAAATCATGATGCAAAGCATTATCCCCACAGCCAAGCTGCCCAAATGGTTTGGTGAGAGGCCAGGCAAGAAGAAGGGAGACCCAGACAGCCCCGAGGAAGAGGAAGTGAAGCCTGTTGATGAAGATGAGGAAATTGAAGAACCCAAGTTCCAACCTGAGCCTGAAGAGGAGGAGGTTGAAGAAGAGGAGGTTGAAGAAGAGGAAGAAGAGGAAGAAGAAGAGGAAGAGGAAGAGGAAGAAGAGGAATAGACAGGTATACACCAAAAAATTCTATATGTTTATTAAGGAAAGGAAAAAAATTAATGTATATCATATGTGTGACTGAAGTATCCTATTAAAAAACACTTAAGTATGAAAGGACATTATTTGTTAAGTCAAAATTAATTATAAAATCTCACAGATACATTGACAGGTCTCTTCTCAGTACAACCAGTATGAAACAATTATGACACAGATTTTAGTTTTCATGACATTATAATGAAAAGAAAAGCCTGATGTAGTTGTCCTAATTCTGCACTGTTGGCACTTGACGCTGCATCTATTTAGACAGTGTGTCAGGATACACTCTACCCTATATGTGCATCCGTTCTATGCATTTTGATTTTTTTTTCTTTTTTCTAGTAGATACCTCACCAAAAACTAAAAGTAGCTCTCTGACACAAGTAGTATACTTGGCTTCATTTGAATTACAAACACCAGATTTTGTTTATTATCAAAATTACTTGACTAAATATAACTCACAGTTTTCAAACACTGAAAAGACCCTTCTCTACTAATACAAAAAATATCAAAGTAACACATTTTTTTTTTCATTTTGACACATGTCAAGAATATTGCATTTCTATTTAAGGAAACAAAATCTGATAAATACGGAAAAAATACACTCAGAATTTCTGTTCGGTAACAAACTTCCTGCAATATTTGAAGCTACTTGGTTAAGAATTTTTCTTGAGACGTTTCGCATCTTATGTCTTCAGACTTTTCTTTAATAATTTCACTTTTAGCTAAGTTCGTATAGCATACACTATGCTCTCATTATTAGAGCTCACAAAGTGCCCCAGTTTTTACAAATAAGTGTAATAAATAATGTAAGATCAAACAATGGAAAATCTGGGATGGAATAGCAACAATATGAAATGGATAGTCTGCTACTCACCACCCAGAAAAGGTATTGAGTGGCACACAAGCTTATTGAAAAGACTGCTAGATATTATTGGCTATCAGACTAAGTCCCTTGTCAGATGTAGCCAAAACACATCCATATTCACGTGCATAATTCATGCACTGTATGTGACTTGTGAATGTATGTGTGCTTTGGCTGTATCTGGCAAGGATTTAGTCCAGCAGCTGATAACATCTAGCAGTCTTTTCAATGTCCTTGTCTGCCATTTAATACATACTCTGTGCGATGAGTAGCAATCCACCCATTTCAAATAATATTGAATTCCTAAAGACCAAATTGCAGATTGCAGTAAACCACCATAATATGATTCCTTAGACACTGTGGTAGCCCAATTAGTAATGACAACTTACAAACAACAAGCCATAAAATTACACTTAAATTAATTACTTGAGTCAAGTATAGTGTGTTAAGTGTAAGTTGGCCAAATACCTGAGGGTTTTGTGGTGAGCAGAGCAAATAAGCCCAACCCCCACACAGACCACCATGGGATGAGGAGCTATGTGGGGGAAGAGGGGAGGAGGGAACAAGCCCCATGTGCCTCCCACATTACAGGCACCTTAATTTATGCTTCACGCTTCAGCAAAAGCAGAATTCATGTACTGAGGTAAAAAAGACTTAAATATTGTTTATAACTGAAACTGAAATTGACTTATGTATTGGCATGTTTAATAAAGAACATAACTGCAACAATTATGTACACTTATTAGAAGGAAAGGAAACAGTGCAAAATAGAGTGAAGTACAGCACAGTGACACAGCAGACAAAGGATACCTCAGACAGTACTGTCAGTTAGGCAGCACTGGCTGAACTGGAAACAAATGACTAGTGGTTGAAGCCTTCCAGTTTCTTTCAGTTCAGGATTAGAGAGTTGTTCGAACAACTTGCAAACACACCGTATATCTCCGGGGCTATCTGCAACAAACATCAGAAGATACTGCCTCAGTGTACAAATTCCTATATCTACCTCTATAGTTCGCAAGTGACCTTACAGTATGGTAGAGTGTACTTTGTGTGCCACTGTGCTTCCCCCTTTTCCTATTCCAGCTGTGAATAGATCCCAGATTATAATGATTGTTGGTAAGCCTCCATGTGAGTTAGAATCTCTTGAATTTAACTTCATGGTTTTTTCATGAGATATACATAGTAGGAAGCAATATATTGGCTAACTCTTCTAAGAACATCCGCTCTCAGAATGTTGACAGTAAATCACACCATGATGCAGAATGCCTCTGTTGTATCATCTGGCACTGTGGCACTGGAGTTAGCTGAGTATCTCCACGATGCTTCGAAGCCTATTAAATGAATCTGTAACAAAATGCCTACTCTCCTTTCAATCTTCTCTATTTCCTCTATCAATCCTCTCAAGTATAGATTCCAGACAGAAAAGTAATATTGAGGTACTGGTCAAATGATGGTTTCGTAAGCTGCTTCCTTTGTGACTGGACTGCATTTCCTGAGGATTCTTCCAATGAATCTCCATCTGGACTCTGCCTTACCTGTGATTAGTTTTATCTGGTCATTCCACTTTAAATCACTTTTTAAGCATACTCCTAGATATTTTATGGATGTTACTGGTTCCAGTCATTGATCTGCAATTGTGTAATCATACAATAATGGGTCTTTCTACATATATATGTGCAATATGTTATATTTGTTAATGTTGAGGGTCTACTACCAATCATTATATCAAGTGTTGATCCTCTGCATGCCTTCCTGCATTTCGCTAAAAATGTTCCATTGCAATTTCTCTGCACACAACAGCATCATCCGTGAAAAGCCTCACAGAACTTCCAACGTTATACACTAGTCATTTACATATAGTGTGAAAAGCAATGGTCCAACAACACTCCCTTGGAGTATGCCTGAAGTTACACTTATGTCTGAAGATTTCTCTTCATTGAGAATGATGTGCAGGTATTCTGTCTGCTAGAAACTTTTCAGTCCAGTCACACTACTTGTCTTATATCCCGTAAGCTGATATTTTGGTCATTAGCCAACAGTGCGCAACTGTACCAAACATCTTCCAGAAGTCAAGGAATATGTCATCAACCTGGACACTCATATCTACCACTTTCTGGATCGTGGGGACCAACAAAGTGAGTTGAGATTCACACAATCCTTGTTTCTGGAACCCATGCTGATTCCTACAGTGTAGAGTTTTGGGCTCCAGAAATGTCATCATATGTCAGCATAAAATATTTTCCAAAATTTTGCAACAGACCGACCTGAGATATACGAGGTGTGACAATAAAGTAATGAGACTGATGTGAAAAAAAAAATGTTGCTTACTATTTTAGTCAAGTTTAGTGTTGTCTCCTTCAAAATAGTTCCCTTCTGATTGCACACACTTTTTCCAGCATTTCTGCCATTGATGGTAACATTTCTGGAACTCATTTCTGTAATATCATCCAAGACCCTCGTCACAGCTTTTTGGACATCTTGTGTTGCTTGAAAATGGTGTCCCTTGACCGCCGTTTTGACTCTTGGAAATAGAAAAAAGTCGCACAGTTTTGGTGAATAAGGTGGCTGTGGTAGTACTGAAATTTGTTTTGACGTTAAAAATTGCTGTACTGACAGAGCAGTATGGAATGGCGCATTATTGTGATGCAGAATCCAATTAACAGCAATGTTGGCACAGACACGAATAACTCTATTATGAAGTCTTTCAAAAATTTCTTTGTAATAATATTGGTTAACTGTTTGTCCAGGAGGCACCCACTCTTTATGAACAATCCCTTGGAATCAAAGAAGCACACAAGCATGCATTTCACTTTTGACTTTGACATGTAAGCTTTTTTTGGTCTGGGTGATCCCTTTGAGAACCACTGCAAACTTTGGTGTTTTGTTTCTGGATCGTACTGAAAAAACTAACATTAATTACCAGTGATAACATGGCTCAACAATTCTGGATTGATTTCCATTCGCTCTAACGGATCAGCTGCCACATTTTTCCGTGTTTCTTGCTGTTGTAGTGTGAGATTTTTGGGGACCATTTTTGCACAAATCTTTCTCATACCAAGATCTTCAATTATTATTAGACAAACCATTTCTCAATTGATGTTCAGTTCTTCTGCAATCATTTTCATGGATAATCTTCGAGCAGATCATACGAGTTCATGCACCCTGGCCAAGTTGACGTCCGTCCATGAGGTTGATGGTCGTCCACTGCGGTCTTCATCTTCAACATTCATTCCACCTTCACCAAACATTTTATGCCAATGAAAAACTTGAGCTCTTTGACATAACCTCCTCTCCAAACGCCTTCTGAAGTTTACCATAACTTGTCATCGCATTTTCACCCAATTTAAAGCAAAAAGAAATGGCATACCGTTGCGTAATATTATGCGGTTCCATTTCTGTGACTAGAGACACAAACACTTGTTAACTTATTAGCGATTCCATTTCTGTGACAAGATACACAAACACGTGTTAACTTATTACAGCACAACTCACGACTGAGCAGTTGCATCGATGTGCTGCTTGGACTAGAAACAACTTATAGATCAAGGTCAAAGATATTGTGCCTCCGCAAGCCTGCAGGGTTTCCCCATCTTGCAAAGAAAATCAGTCTCATTACTTTATTGTTGCACCTCTTAGGCCTATACTTCTGTGCATCTGTTTTGGACCTTCTTGAAAATGCAAATTGTCTGCCCTCTTTTTGGCTCAATCATTAGGAACACTTCCCTCCATGAGAAACCTACAGTACACTGCTGCTAGAAGAGGAGCAAGATCTTTTGCATACTGTACGTAAAACAGTTCTTGTATCTCTTCAGGTCCAGTGGTCTTTTCTCTGTTGAGGACTTTCAATTACTTTTCTATCCCACAGTAACTTATTTTGATATCTGTCACTGACATTTGTGCACTGATTTAAAGCAAGAACATGGTGTGACCTTCCTCAGACAAACACATGTGTGAAATGACATTTAGTATTTCTGTCTTCCCTGTGTCATCTTCTGTTTTAATGTCACTTTCATCACAGAGTGTCTGGATGGATTGCTTCAATCTTTATACTGATTTAATGTAAGACCACAACTTCTTAGGATTTTCTGTTACATCAGTATATAGAATTTTACTTTAAAATTCATTGAATACTTCATGAATTGCTCTCCTTACACTGATTTTGGCTTTGTTCAATTTTTGTTTGTCTGCAAGGCTTTGGCAACATTTAAATTTGCAGTGAAGCTATCTTTTTCTTTGGTAGCAGCTTTCTGACAAGGCTGTTGAACCACAACTTTGCTCAGCACATACCTATCCAGAGTGTATTTTCATCATCTGTACTTGACATTGTCAACAACCACTACAGAGTAGGCTTGATCTCTTATACATATTACTGATCTACTTATTTACAGACACAATTACAGACATCAACTTTGCCCATTGATGCTCGACATTTTTAGTGCTGGAGATGAAATTTTCATGTTGACCTCTCAGGTATTCTGAAATTTGTTTCTTATTTATCTTGCTAATCCAAAAATTTCATCCTAATTTTCTTTATGTTCCTATTTACAATGATGTTCGGTGATACTATGATGGATTTGTGATCACTGATTCCCCATTCTATGATAACTGTATCAATCAGTTCAGGCCTGTAGATGGAAAGATATCTAATATGTTACCTCATGAGTCAGTTGGAAAAGGCATTTATGTCAATTTCAATGATTCTCTGTCCCTACTACCCAACTTAATCACTCAAGTTTCACAGTCTGTAGCTGGTAAGTTGAAAATCTCCAATTAATACTATATTATTACTCTTAATGCTACAACATGAGAAAGAAATTTATGTGAAATATTCCCAAAGTTTCCTTCAAATGTTCTGACACTCCTGCTCCTCAGGCAGAAGATTTATAATATCATTTGATGACCATATTTGATCCACATTTAACATTCATTCAAAGCCAAATTATTTCACATTCAGAATCTGTGGTAACCTCTCTAGATATTACAGTATTTTTTTACAGCTATAAACATGCCTTCACCACTGGCATTAATCTTTTCTTTGGGATATACATTCTAATATGAAATTAGAATTTTTGGTACAAATAGTATTCTGCCTATGGGGAAAAGTGATTGACATATATTATACAATAATTTTCATTTCTTTTAGGGCCAATTACAGAATACACATTTAATTGTGGCCATTTTGTCCATCTTCAGAGACAATAAGACTTAGGCATCATATGGTGAACAAAGTTCTCTGGTTTAGTATGACAACACATGTAGTGGACATACCATTCACCATATGCAGACTTATGGTTTCTGTAGATGGCCAAATGTATAGATGAAAGCATTCAAAATTAAAATTGTGCCCTCTGATTAAGGATGGAAGAAACAAAAATGATTGCGCAATAAACTGTGGAAGATATTTTTACAAGCTTCATCACTGATAGTATTGTGATTTTTGTTACAAGGGAGACATGGTCATTGTTTGCATGTACGCAGTTTCACACAAATAAATATACAATTATTGTCCTATGAAATATAGTAATTTTTTGCATTTTTCAGCTGACTCTATGCTCCAGGGTTTGCAGAAGAGCTTGGCCATTCTCCTCAAAGAAGACCACATCTCCATCTGGGTTAATCGCCTCAAAATTCCAGGACTGAACATCATTCACTGTAGAGGTGGAGCCATCAGAAGTTGCAATATAATGATTTCAGTTATTGCACACATAAAATAATTGGATATCATTGTAACATAAAAATATTTTAAATATACTGGATAATGTTGTTTTTATCGTTCGGTTTATTTTAAAGTCAAAATATTTTTATACATTTACATCTTATACTGTAAGCCTGTTACACATTATATTCTACACCTGTTACAGTTCTCTGTCAATTAAAATGTGTAAGGTTGTTCAGTTTATGTCAAAACAGAACTCTCAATGAAGTATCTTTGACTTGCAACTGACTTGTGTAATTACCATTTATTCTGGTAAAGTCTTCAAGAAAGTCAATCTATGCCTTTAATTACTAACACCAATGAGTTCACATGGCTGGATTCCAGAAATCACCAACATCTTAAATGAAGAAAAAATTATGGACAGCCCTCTATTTCTTTTAGATTTTTCATCAATTTTCTTTTTCTTTGGGGGAAAGGTGTATATGTATTTGTGTGTCTATCTACAAGCGCTTTCCCATTTGGTAAGTCACAGCATCTTTTTTTTATTTTAAATATGTTTGTATACTTCTTTATACAATATTTAACAAACAAGATACCCCAATTCCTTATGCCATACTTTTAATATTACATCATCTCTTAATGTCATGGGAACTGTGAAGCTTTTTATGTTCGTACCATATACGAGCATTTACTACTAGCACAAGACATATCAAAGAACAATAAGTAAAGTTAATACAATACTTTTTCAACTCATTCAAAAGTAACCATAAGACAGGAAAGATCCACCCTGCAATAGCAATATTAGAAAATTTCAGAGA
Source organism: Schistocerca nitens (assembly GCF_023898315.1). NCBI lineage: Eukaryota > Metazoa > Arthropoda > Insecta > Orthoptera > Acrididae > Schistocerca > Schistocerca nitens. Next base: position 533,938,591 of record NC_064621.1, on the reverse strand, counting down.
ACTGACACAACTACACAAAATATCAAAATACAACTTGAAGAACTAAGGAATATTACAAACTTGCAGCATGCTAGAGTAATTTCTGGGCAGCAACTTTGTTAATCAATACAATGGAAAACCAGCCAAAGTTGCAAATTCCACCTTATCTGCTCAATGACTAGTTTTGGGTATGGTCCCATTTTCATCTCACCCAGATAGTCAAAATGTAACAACGAAAACGATCAATTTTTGACAAAATAATTTAATTGGATGGATAAAAAATCTACTCAAGAAGTGGTGGCAGATCACACACATAAAAGAAGGTTGTAATTAGGCAAGCTCTCAGAGCCAGTAGCTCCTTCTTCAGGCACAAGGATTGAAGGGCAGGAATATGGGGGAAGGAAAAGGACTGGAGAGGTCTAGGAAAAGGGGTAGATTTTGGAAATGTCACAAAGAACTGCGCGTAAGGGGAGACTTACTGCACAAGATGAGAAGGAAAAATGATATTTCCCAAAATATAAGAACCACGTCAAGATAACAGGCATACATTTGTAACAAAGTGCAAATGGTCAGTTAAAGAGCATACAGTTAACAAACATATATGTATAACAAAGTGTAAATGAATAGTTACAGAGCATAAAATTATCTGTACACTCTGTAACTGATCATTTGCACTCTGTTAAATGTATATGATTGTTATCTTGACATGGTTCTTATATTTTGGGGAATACCTTTTGACTATCTGGATGATTTAAAAATAGGTCCCAACCCAAAACTAGACACTGAGTAAATAAAAGTGAATTTCACAACTTTGGCTGTTTTGCTGTTGTATTAAAAATATTAATTTAACCTTTATTTGATAAGTTGCGTTCATGACTCTAGGTGTTGAAATTATGAAGGCTATTCATAAATTAACGTCCAACTGTCTATAAAAAAAAGAACGAAAAACAGATAATTTGTATAAAATCTGTACTTACACATTAACAATACTTCTCCACACAGTCATCACCAGAAGTTAAACATCTGACTTAGCTTGACACCAGCAGCTTTATCCTTTCATCAAAGGATAGAACTGTATAATGTTTCAGCCAGTTGTTTCAGCATCTCTCAGCCCATCATTGGTCATGAAGTGCTAAGCAGCCAGTCAGGCCTTCATCTTGAGGAAGATTGATAGTAATGAGTGGCGGCATTTAGTGTCGGCGACTGCTGATGGCCTCACACCTGTGGGATTGTCGCAAAGTTGTTGAAGGTGTTACAATGTTAGCTGCTTAGTTGTCTGTCTCTATTTCTGTATGAATGTAGTAGTATTTATCGAGGGTCGTCTGGCAACATTGTGACAGTTAAGTCCCATTACAAGATGCATCTAAGGTGTATATATCTATGGGGCAACACATTAAGCATACAAGTTTGGGACTGCAGACTGCTTCTGGTAGGCCTATTACATTACAAGGTTCACGCGTGATACACCTGTTGTGGATCACCACATATGCACTACACGGCAGTACCGCATGAAACTTGAAGGAGACTGTTTTGTTGTAAAGTCGTTCACACAGACTAAAAAAATTTTGTACAATAAATTATTAAATTATTTATTTAGAGAGGAAGTTGATCATAATATTAAAGAAAGATGTATATTAAATGGAAAATACACTTACTTTTCTTTATATCATATTCCCAGCCTGCTTGGTATGCACAGTTTTTCAGAATTGACACTTCAATCCAAATAACAAGTAAATGCAACACTGCTTTGTGGAAGAGACAATACGGGCATGAGCATTGTCTTGGGTCTCTGAAACCAATCCTACTAAGTGTAACTTCGCTCTTTTTTTCAAGTTATTGGGCTAGTACAAGTGAACAAGTCTTTTATCTCTGAAGGTGTGGTTGTACCAATTTCAGCCATACATTCTAAAGGAACCCCATCCTATGGTAAGTCAGTATACAAATACATTTCTTGATGTATTTATTTGGCTGCTATCATACATCACAGAAAAAAAAAAATTCTGCCATGTATGATAATCGCACAGCCTATTGGCTTTATACTATGAGATTGAGTGCTTTAAATACCCTCCCGTACTTGTCAACGTACTTGGCACAAAAGGTTTTTTAGGTCATCATGTCTGGAGGACCCTAAAGAGACAGAGGCATAGAGAGAAAATGGGAATCTGGTGCATCAAAAAGAAAAACAAAAGGCTTAGACGATTATATCCAACCAAGCTATGAGTTCGAGTATGATGAAATTTCTTAAGAAAATTTCAGGTGTAACTCCTCCAGAGGCCTGCGATGAAGCTCTTATCCAAATGTCTTTAGTTTCTGAAACAGAACCAGTTTCAAGGTCGAATGAATTTGTTAGCCTTTCGGATACAGCATCAGAGTTGGGTGAAACTGCTGTGATCCGAGATTGTGAGCCGAATAAAGACTCCAAAAGTGATAATCAAGAGCAAACCGTTCAAATAAGAGAGTCACTAATAAAATTAGATCCAAGAGAGTGGGTATTTCCAGTAACAGATTTGCAGCATCATGATTTAACTCAAAATGGTCCCCACCAAAACCTAGAGAAACCTGATGAAAGTTATCCCAAAAATGCAAATAAAAGACATTTTACTAAATTTCATTTTATTAGAAAACTGAGTAACAGCAAAAAGTAACATCACAGATGGTTAGCTTACTCCATATCTCAAGGCAAAGTTTATTGCTTGCCAAGTCAACTTTTTTCACATATGCAGACACAGACAGTAAAAGAAGGATTTTGCAATAGGAAAGAGATGAGTAAGATATTGCAAAGGCATGAACAAAGTCAAGGACACATGGGGTGCATGATTAGATGAATGGAATTCTGTAAAGTAATCAAATATGGAAAAACAATAGATAAGGAAAATGAGATACTGGTAAGGGAATCACAAAAGTATTAATAAAACTTCTTTGAAACATTGGTCGATATTATATAAACTGAATGATAGCAGAAACAGTGGAAGTTTTATAGACCTATTTAAATTGTTATCCAAATATCATCTAACACTAAATGAGCACTTGCATTGTATAATTAACGAAAAACAACTTTGTCAGTATTATCTGAGCCACAACATACAAAATGAATTAATTACAATTATGTCCAAATCTGTTATCAACGAAATTATAAGCAGACTCAAACAAGCAAAATATTATGCCTTCATGCTCGATTGTACCAGGGATCAAGCCATGTTGAACAACTGTCAATAATATTAAGATTTTGTCATTTCTCAACTGGAGAGATAGAGGAACATTATTGCCATCGCAGAAACAATAGGAAGGTATTTAACAAATGCCACTTTAAATAAACTAGAAAATAATGGCCTAGACATCTCAAACTGTTGAGGACCAGAATATGATAACTGTGCCAATATGGTTGGCATTAATAATGGTGTAAAAACAAGAATACTCAATATTAATCGACAAGCTTTGTTCATGCCGTGCAGATGCCATTGTCGAAACTTGCTTTTATTAGATGCCACTAACACTTCTACAACAGCTAAAATGTTTTTTTGGTTTTTTGGCTTCATGAACAAAGTTTATGTGCTTCTTACAAAATCAAGCAAGCATTGGGATCATATAAAAACTAAACTGAAATTGACATTGAAACCTCTGTCTGAAACATGACAGGAAAGTAGAATCATAGCTGTGAAAGTGATATTTCTGAATTTGATAATATCATCAAAAGTGTGAGTGACTTGAAAAATAAAACTGATGATTCTGAAACACTTGGTGACTGTGAAGCAGTCTTGAAGGGAATATTAACTTTTGAGTTTACTGTTGAAATACACGTGTGGTATGGGATTTTAATATGTGTCAACAGTATAAGTAAACTTCGGTAATCAGTTCAAGTGAACTTGAAAGTCGCTATTGATACTTTACGTTCATTTGTGATTGGACTCAGAACTCAATTGTTTGAGGAAAAAAGTAGTTATGAAGTTGAGTCTCAGTTTAAAAAAAGAAAAAAGCACAAAAAAAAAAGATGATGAACTTATACAATCTGCTGAAATGCAGTACAGGGCTGGCTTTTTTAACACAATAATAGATGCTATAATAGTTGACACTGAACGTCGATTCAAATCACTCTATGAATATTTTGAATGATTTAGTTTTATTTACAATATGAATTATTTGACATTGTTATCCAAGGACGACCTTCCCAAACATTGTAATGATTTAGGTACAATACTTCAAGAAGGCGAAAATAGTGACATACAGCCTTTCAAACTTTATGAGGAACTCCAACTCACAAAAAGCACAGATATATATAAATCATGTAATAAAAACCACAGCAAAAAATCTTGCAGCAACCCAGATTAGAAACTGAGTAAAACAAACAATGTATCAAACGCAACAGATAAAGAACGAGATGCAACACAGAGTCACGAAATACTAAGAGAAAAAACAACACACGTCATAATTCACCCTCATGGTTTTGGAAGAAGGATGGCCACAAAAATGAAGACCCTGACAACTCAACAAAACATTAAAATTACAGGCATCGTGAAACCTGGAGCAAGATTCAACTACATCCCCACCAACACTGAAGACTGCAGTAATGTATCAAAGAGTGACTTTGCAGTTATTATACAAGGTTCCATTGATGTATACCACAATGAAACAGCTGCAACAACAACAGCTCTGAAGGCAACACAAACAAGTTAACAAACATGAATGTTATATTATTTAAAATACCTCATAGCTAAGATTTAATCGAATCATCATGTGTAAATAGAGAAATAACCAAATCTAACAAGTATTTTCAAACAATTTGCAAACAGTTTAAAACTGTAATGTTTTTAGATATTAAGGAATGTCTCACTTGCAACCATCAACCCTCTGATAATTGTAACTGCTTGACAACTTGTCATACAAGACATGGTCAAGGCCTACATGGATTAGGAAAGACACTGCTGGCCCAAAAAAATGGTAAATAATAAATTCTCTTGTATCAGCAAATTAGAACATATGTCTCAAAACTAAGAACCAGATCAAGGAAACATATAAGGCTCACCAAGCCCAAAATGTGTCAGACTTGGGCAAAACAAAGAACTTCAAAACACAATATCAAAAACATACTTCAAGTAAATAATCAAACTAAGCTCAGTGTAAGCAATGTACCATCGTATAGCAAAAATGAACTACTTTTGTTACATATAAATGTACAACCCTAGGAAACAGTGAACTACAGTACTGGCTGGAGGAAATTACGTGTGGAATTCTCTGTGTGAATGAACATTGGATTAAAAGTGCAGAAATAAGTTTATTTCTACCATTTGGCTACTCACTGGCAACAAGCTACTGTAGACCAAACGATATCCATGGTGGAGTGTCCATTTATATCAACAAAAAATTGAATCTAAAATATTCAGTCATAGACCTCACAAGCCAGTCTGTTGAAGGACTTTTTGAAGCATCTGCCTTGGTTATAAACACTCAAAAACCCATTATTGCAACCGTTTACTGACTACCAGCTTCTGATGAGGAGATATCCACAGAAAAACTCTCTGAATTAGTCTTACTGGATCCAAATATAAAACATTTATCACAAGAGACATTAATATAGATGTAAGAGTAAAGAGAAAAACTGTGATACACATCCTAAATATCTTAAGATCAATGAATTGCTACTGCTTAAATGGAAAACTGACCAGAATGGAGGCATGCCTTGACAACATAATTAGCAATGTGTATAGGAATCAAGTGGAGTGGGATACCATCAAATTAGGACTATCTGACCATGATGGCATATGGCTCAAAATTGGAAATTTGACACTTGATGATACCGGGAGACATACATATAGAGCTCTCAAGGAAGAGAACATTGAAATAATGAGAACTGAGCTGAGTAGAATAGAATGGGCCAGAATACTAACCACTGGCAAAGATATAAATGAAAGCTTTTCTGCATTCATAAACAATATAAAAAATACATTATACAGTAACTGCCTTCTTATTACTAAGAGATGTAACCTTAGCAATGTGCATAAACCACAATATACAAAAAAGTGGTACACCCCACACCTCAATAAAATCAGAATCCTTTTACTCATGCTGAAGGACAAAACAAGAATAGATGCATAAACTTAAGAAAAATATACATATTTGAAATTAAAGCTGCAAAAATGAAAGCAAATGAAGAGTATATTTTAAATTCTAAAAACAAATGTAAAGAAATCTGCCTGGAACATAGTTAAAAGCAAGATAAACGTGGGAAAGGAAGGAATCAGTAATCCAAGTAATTGTAACACTCTCAACGAACACTTCATAAATTCAGTAAATGCCCATGTACCAAAAAGTGATGATTTAACTGATGCGGAAGCTTTTCTTTTGTAATCACAGAATAAAGCAGATAAAAGATTAACTGGAGTAAAGTAACTGCTACAGATATACATAACTCTGTAAACAAGCTGAACAACTATAGAACAGAAAACAACTATGGATTCAGTAACTTTGTAATAAAGGCTATAATTAAGGAAGTTAGAACTCCTCTACTCTACCTTGCAAATAAAATCCTTGATGTTGGCATTTTCCCTGATTGCCTTAAAATTATAGTTACACTCCCCATCCATAAAAAGGGTGACACAGAAATACCAGATAACTATACACCAATATCAATTGTCCCAATACTGGCCAACATCATAAGAGCTGTTCACACACACAGATTTACATGTATTTTGAGAGGAATAAACTGCTTAGTGACAACCAGTTTGGATTTAGAACTAATCAATCAACCATAAAAGCTATTGAAGGCCAGATAACTGAAATCCACAATGCTTTCGAAAGGAAACTGACCACCCGAGTAACACTCATAGACTTAAGCAAAGCATTTGATTCAGTATCACTTGAGATAATTGTTAAAAAATTAGAATATTATCGTATTGCATACAAACCACTTAATTGATTAAATCATACCTAAATAATGGGCAACAGTTAGTGTATGTGAACAATGAAAGGTCACAACTAGTGAAAATTAAGAGAGGAATTCCACAGGGCTCCATTGTTGGATCCTTCCTCTTTATTGTCTATGTTAATGACTTCTCAAATTATATAGCCTGTAAAACTGTCTTATATGCTGATGATATGACCATGATCTCCACAGGTGAGAGTATGCAAGAAGCGGTAAACAAAAGTAATGAACTTTTTTGAAAAATGTAGGTTGTGGTGTATTGCTAGCCAGGTATGTATAAACAACACAAAAATGGAGGAAATTTATTTTAATCTGAAGGTAAGGAAAGAAGAGAATCACAGTGTCAAACTATTGGGACTAAAAATAGACCAAAGGCTCTCATGGGATGACCATATAAGCTATCTGGCAGGCAAACTTGCACACACAATATTACTGCTGTATAAAACAAGATAGTCTGTCAGTAAAAGCTTATTGATGCTTTGCTACTATGCATTCTTTCAGTCACAGCTACAATATGGGATTCTGTTATGGGATAACTCAAAGGCACAAACTGTGTATTCAAATATCAAAAAAGCAATTATATGTATACAAGGATTGGGTCCAAGAGAAACCTGTAAGGAGCACTTCAGCCTATGAAACTTAATGACCCTCCCAAGTCCCTGTATGTATAACTGCCTAATATACATTAAAGAAAATATACAACAATTTACACAGAGAATGAATTTACATTTGCACAGCACTAGAAACAACTGCATGCTTGATATTCCTTATTCTAGGCTGTCACTGACACACAACAGTCACAAACACCTAAGTCTAAAGTTATATAATAAACAGCCACAATCAGTCAAAACCCTCACCCTCTTTAAATTTGAGGAGGTATTGGACACATGGCTTAAAAATAAAGCATACAACTCAATTCAAGAATATCTTGGAAGTAATTTGGAAACAATGTATAAACAATGAAATAATATAACTATCATTAACTAAATGTGTAAAACTGTATAATTAACTCTTGAATGAAATAAACAATGAAATAGTGTAACTATCATTAACTAAATATGTAAAACTGTATAAATAATTCTTGAATTTGAACTACATAATGATTATTACTGAAATCTTCTGATTAGTAAGAAGTTATTTATTTGTGTGCATGTGTAAAATGATGATGTATGTAAAATGTAAAAATTAGTAACTACTAAAAAGATGTATGTATATATATGCATAATGTATAATGTACATTGTAAAACTTAGTAGCAATTATACTTTTATGGATGTGTAAAATGTATTTTGATGAAGCCAATTCCATGGTAAACATGCTGAACAGCTAACAAATAAACATATAGAATCCAACCTACAGGACTCAGTCAAAGATGCAAAACAACTTATTCAGTACATATTAGAAAATAATTTGGAAGAAGTATATTCAAATCTTTATAAAATAATCAGAATAATGCTCACAGTTCCGGTCAGTACAGCTTCTGCCAAGAGAAGCTTCTCGAAGTTAAAACTGATTAAGACATATTTAAGAAGCGCAATGTGCCAAGGAAGACTATCTGTGTTGTCAGTACTATCAACGGAAACAGAAATAGTGGCTGGTATTAACTACAATGTAATCTTTAAAAAATTCAGTGGGGTGAAAAGCCAGTAGTTTTGTTTATTTTAACGTGTGTTTGTTTAATGTAATTTTTGTCATTGAAATAATCCTTGTATACTATAATAATAAAGTTTGTGTGTAATGATTATTAGTGTATAATTAACCTTGTTTAATTTAACATTTTCTTTCTGACTGGAAAGAGAGAGAGGCCTCGCACAGCTGATTCATCACCGATGTTCAGTTTTCGCCTAGCACCGCCACTGATACTTGGTGCCAAGTCTGCACTACAGCAAAGTTGTTGAAAGATCTCCCAGTCAAAAAGTCTAAGTTTTTACTTCATTTGATTCACAGAAGGGGTCCGTGTATTTTCATTAAGGAGAATTATTCCTTCAGTAATCATCCCATGTCATTTGTTTTGGATTAATCTTCAGAGTTCCGTAAGAGCCTCAAAATAATCCATTGGTGTCACATATTCTCAAATGTTACTGTAACAAAATACATTGTCCAAACTGATTTGCAATCCCCAAAAAACTGTAACCATCACATAGCAGTTTAACATCGTCTGTTTGCATTTTTTGGTCTTATTTAGAGAATGAGAGTGCATCCAGTGTTGGTACTGCTCTTTAGATTCAGAGTACACAAATGGATCGATGGCACATCCCTGGCCATGAATTTATTCAGAATTCCTCTCCTTTTAATGGCAGTGCTGAAGAAATGTCAGTACCAAACCATTCTTTCAGTTCTGTGAACAGTCAGTTAGGCATTATGGTGCCCATCATGCACAAAACTTATCATAACCTAATCTTTCTGTGACAACATTAAAGAGAGCTATCCTAAAAATCTGAAGCATATCTTGAGAAAGTTCATAAATTGTGAGTTAATGTCTTTCACGCACAATTTCATCAACACGTTGCACACACAATTTCACCATGTTCCACAAGTTTACCAGTCATATCTCAATGTCTTTCTCGAACACTTTCAGCATGCACATCTCGGTCACAAGCCTTGAATTTTCTGCACTACTCCCTCACAATACCATCATTAACACCCCATCCCCAAATACATGACACAACTGCTGCTGGGAGATGCAACAACACTATCCATTTCAGTTGCTTGCTGCATACACACTGACGAATTGAACAGACAACTGATTGGTGCAACATGACTTTCAAAGTCTCCAAGACTACAAGAGCTACAGAAAAGTTACTAAAATTAAAGGAAAATAATCACGTCATTAGTTTCAGGTTGTATATTAAATTTTTATTAATGTATGTCTTCTACAGGAGTGAGACACACACTGATGTCAATCACAAACTTTTCCCACGAAAGACCTAACAAATGGAACTAAAACAACAACTCTCCCACAATGTATGAGTCAGACATTAAACTGTACCGACCAATTTTTATTAGTCGAACCTTGGAAAGTTTATTTACGTGACAATGGATTTATTACATTATAAACCTGAGGAGATAAATTTATATTATTGCATTTATAAAACATCAATGTAATTTAAGCAACATTATAATTGTATCCAAGCATCACCTGATGATGGCAGAACAGTTATTCGTCGAAATATCGTGAAACTTCGACGATCGGCTCCAGCTGGACACCCGAGAACCTTGGATACAGCATATTTGCCAGGAAAGCCTCAGATCAAACATTATAATTGCTTTTACTTACACAAAATTTATCTTATTCTCGAAACTCGTGTGCACACAGTATTTCTTGCATGAAACCTTAACTGGCTTTTGGATAGCAATGACTCTAAATACAATCACAATCAAAAGTTCTGAGCAACCTCCCAGCATTCATTCATTTATTCATCATGTCCTGTGGCTGTCAACAAGAAGAACATGAAAGTATCTCAAAAAAGTTGAGGTGTGCATTACAAAAAGACAAGAAATCATAGAAACTTAATCTGCATATTGTATTAACAATAAACTGCTTAATGCTGTTGACACCTTTGCCATCTAAAATTAACCAGGTAAATTAGTAAGAAAGCATTTGACAGCATGCCTCGCTGCATACTGTGAATGAATGTCTGAGTATATTGACTCGGTTACCAGATATGTGAGTGGCTCAAAAACTTCTTAGATAATAGCACCCATTACATTGTCATGGATGGCAAGAGTTCATCAGAGACAATGGTATCGTCAGGAGTATCCCAGGTAACAGTGTTCTTGTTTCTGTATACACAAACAATCTGACAAACAAACAACAATCTGTGACATTTTGCTCCTTTTTCTGATGACGCTATAGTGTACAGGAAAGTGTTGTCACTGAATGACTATAGGAGAACAGAGAATGACTTAGACACAATTTCTACTTGGTGTGAAGAATGGCAACATGTTTTAACTGTAGAAAAATGCAGATAAGAAGGGAAAATAATTCTTCAGTGTTAAAATACAGTACCAGTGGTGTTCTGCTTGACACAGTCACGTCAATTAAATACTGCGTGATCCATATAAGCCTCAACTGCTGTACTTTAATGAGTCATAACATCTGAACCAGTAATTAGACACATTTGCAATTTTTTGAGATAATATACAACTGGGAGATTGCACACATACAAACAAAGTCCTCACAGCAAATGATGGAAGTACCTTCCATCAGCATTAATGCACGACTGTACTTGTTTCACCATATTCCACGACATTCAATAAAATGTATCCTTGCCAGTGTTGCTTATCTTGTGTGTCATGGCCTTACAGAGCTCTGCAGCTGTCTGTCTGTCCATGGTCTATTCTTGTACATTTTGCTTTTAAGATATCTCCACAAATAAAAATTAGGGTGGGCAGGGGGATTAGGTCCGGTGATTGAGGGGCCACAAATTTTTTTGAGATTCACCAAATAAACTTGTTACAAGTTAGGTGTGTGACACATCACTCCATCTGGTTGGAAATAACCTTTTCATCACACAGTGGTGTTTCGTGGATGGTATGGGGGTTTACCCCAGCCCAGTATCTCCTGTTGAATGTGTTGATGTAACATTACAGATGGAGCCATGCTTCATCTGTAAACCAAATTATGGAGAGTACGTCTGCGTGTTGAATAAGAAATCTCTGAAACCATTGGCAGTTAACGCATTCTTTTCTCATTAACTGTTTCTTGCAATGCATGCATCATGTGCACTCTGTATGGTCGCAACACATATTTCTTAGCACCTTTCTGACATGTACTATATTAAATACTTGTATCCTGGCTCAATGCCGTGACAATTTCCCGGGGTGTTTTTCTCTTTATTATTTTGTTTTACACATCCAGTCCCAAAGAATGGTGTTGACAGATGTGAAAATTACCGAACTATCAGTTTAATAAGTCACAGCTGCAAAAGACTAACGCGAATTCTTTACAGACGAATTGAAAAACTGGTAGAAGCCAACCTCGGCGAAGATCAGTTTGGATTCTGCAGAAATGTTGGAACACTTGAGGCAATACTGACCCTATGACTTATCTTAGAAAATAGATTAAGGAAAGGCAAACCTACATTTCTAGCATTTGTGGACTTAGAGAAAGCTTTTGACATTGTTGACTGGAATACTCTCTTTCAAATTCTAAAGGTGGCAGGGGTAAAATACAGGGAGCGAAAGGCTATTTACAACTTGTACAGAAACCAGATGGCAGTTATAAGGGTCGAGGGGCATGAAAGGGAAGCAGCGGTTGGGAAGGGAGTGAGACAGTGTTGTAGCCTGTCCCCGATGTTATTCAATCTGTATATTGGGCAAGCAGTAAGGGAAACAAAAGAACAATTCGGAGTAGGTATTAAAGTCCATGGAGAAGAAATAAAAACGTTGAGGTTCGCTGATGACTTTGTAATTCTGTCAGAGACAGCAAAGGACTTGGAAGAGTATATATAAAAAAACAAAGATGATGTGACTTACCAAACGAAAGCGCTGGCACATCGATAGACACACAAACAAACACAAACATACACACAGAATTCTAGCTTTCGCAACCAACGGTTGCTTCGTCAGGAAAGAGGGAAGGAGAGGGAAAGATGAAAGGATGTGGGTTTTAAGGGAGAAGGTAAAGAGTCATTCCAATCCTGGGAGCGGAAAGACTTACCTTAGGGGGAAAAAAGGACGGGTATGACTTGCACACACACACATATCCATCCACACATATACAGACACAAGCAGACATATTCAAAGGCAAAGAGTTTGGGCAGAGATGTCAGTAGAGGTGGAAGTGCATAGGCAAAGATGTTGTTGAATGAAAGGTGAGGTATGAGTGGCGGCAACTTGAAATTAGCGGAGATTGAGGCCTGGTGGGTAACGGGAAGAGAGGATATATTGAAGAGCAAGTTCCCATCTCCGGAGTTCGGATAGGTTGGTGTTGGTGGGAAGTATCCAGATAACCCGGACGGTGTAACACTGTGCCAAGATGTGCTGGCCGTGCACCAAGGCATGTTTAGCCACAGGGTGATCCTCATTACCAACAAACACTGTCTGCCTGTGTCCATTCATGCGAATGGACAGTTTGTTGCTGGTCATTCCCACATAGAATGCATCACAGTGTAGGCAGGTAAGTTGGTAAATCACGTGGGTGCTTTCACACGTGGCTCTGCCTTTGATTGTGTACACCTTCCGGGTTACAGGACTGGAATAGGTGGTGGTGGGAGGGTGCATGGGACAGGTTTTACACCGGTGGCGGTTACAAGGGTAGGAGCCAGAGGGTAGGGAAGGTGGTTTGGGGATTTTATAGGGATGAACTAAGAGGCTACGAAGGTTAGGTGGACGGCGGAAAGACACTCTTGGTGGAGTGGGGAGGGTTTCATGAAGGATGGATCTCATTTCAGGGCAGGATTTGAGAAAGTCATATCCCTGCTGGAGAGCCACATTCAGAGTCTGATCCAGTCCCGGAAAGTATCCTGTCACAAGTGGGGCACTTTTGTGGTTCTTCTGTGGGAGGTTCTGGATTTGAGGGGATGAGGAAGTGGCTCTGTTTATTTGCTTCTGTACCAGGTCGGGAGGGTAGTTGCGGGATGCGAAAGCTGTTGTCAGGTTGTTGGTGTAATGGTTCAGGGATTCCGGACTGGAGCAGATTCGTTTGCCACGAAGACCTAGGCTGTAGGGAAGGGACCGTTTGATGTGGAATGGGTGGAAGCTGTCATAATGGAGGTACTGTTGCTTGTTGGTGGGTTTGATGTGGACGGACGTGTGAAGCTGGCCATTGGACAGATGGAGGTCAACGTCAAGGAAAGTGGCATGGGATTTGGAGTAGGACCGGGTGAATCTGATGGAACCAAAGGAGATGAGGTTGGAGAGGAAATTCTGGAGTTCTTCTTCACTGTGAGTCCAGATCATGAAGAAGTCATCAATAAATCTATACCAAACTTTGGGTTGGCAGGCCTGGGTAACCAAGAAGGCTTCCTCTAAACGACCCATGAATAGATTGGCGTACGAGGGGGCCATCCTGGTACCCATGGCTGTTCCCTTTAATTGTTGGTATGTCTGGCCTTCAAAAGTGAAGAAGTGGGTCAGGATGAAGCTGGCTAAGGTAATGAGGAAAGAGGTTTTAGGTAGGGTGGCAGGTGATCGGCGTGAAAGGAAGTGCTCCATCGCAGCGAGGCCCTGGACGTGCGGAATATTTGTGTATAAGGAAGTGGCATCAATGGTTACAAGGATGGTTTCCGGGGGTAACAGATTGGGTAAGGATTCCAGGCGTTCGAGAAAGTGGTTGGTGTCTTTGATGGAGGATGGGAGACTGCATGTAATGGGTTGAAGGTGTTGATCTACGTAGGCAGAGATACGTTCTGTGGGGGCTTGGTAACCAGCTACAATGGGGTGGCCGGGATGATTGGGTTTGTGAATTTTAGGAAGAAGGTAGAGGGTAGGGGTGCGGGGTGTCGGTGGGGTCAGGAGGTTGATGGAGTCAGGTGAAAGGTTTTGTAGGGGGCCTAAGGTTCTGAGGATTCCTTGAAGCTCCGCCTGGACATCAGGAATGGGATTACCTTGGCAAACTTTGTATGTGGTGTTGTCTGAAAGCTGACACAGTCCCTCAGCCACATACTCCCAACGATCAAGTAACATGGTCGTGGAACCCTTGTCCGCCGGAAGAATGACGATGGATTGGTCAGCCTTCAGATCACGGATAGCCTGGGCTTCAGCAGTGGTGATGTTGGGAGTAGGATTAAGGTTTTTTAAGAAGGATTGAGAGGCAAGGCTGGAACTCAGATATTCCTGGAAGGTATGGAGAGGGTGATTTTGAGGAAGAGGAGGTGGGTCCTGCTGTGACGGAGGACGGAACTGTTCCAGGCAGGGTTCAATCTGGATAGTGTCTTGGGGAGTTGGATCATTAGGAGTAGGATTAGGATCATTTTTCTTTGTGGCAAAGTGATATTTCCAGCAGAGAGTATGAGTGTAGGACAGTAAATCTTTGACGAGGGCTGTTTGGTTGAATCTGGGAGTGGGGCTGAAGGTGAGGCCTTTGGATAGGACAGAGGTTTCGGATTGGGAGAGAGGTTTGGAGGAAAGGTTAACTACTGAATTAGGGTGTTGTGGTTCCAGATTGTGTTGATTGGAATTTTGAGGTTTTGGAGGGAGTGGAGCTGGAAGTGGGAGATTGAGTAGATGGGAGAGACTGGGTTTGTGTGCAATGGAAAGGTTGTGAAGGGTGAGTGAGTTGCCTTTCCGGAGGTGAGAAACCAGGAGATTGGATAGTTTTTTGAGGTGGAGGGTGGCATGCTGTTCTAATTTGCGGTTGGCCTGTAGGAGGATACTCTGAACAGCCGGTGTGGATGTGGGAGAGGAAAGATTGAGGACTTTGATTAAGGATAGGAGTTGACAGGTGTGTTCATTGGCTGAGTTGATGTGTAGGTGAAGGATTAGGTGGGTGAGGGCAATGGATTGTTCAGTTTGGAAAGAAGGGTTGCAGCCAGAGATGGGAACTTTAAGTTTGAGGCCTTTGGGGGTAATGCCAAATGTCAGACAAGCCCGAGAAAATAAAATATGGGAGCGTAATCTGGCAAGGGCGAAGGCATGTTTGCGGAGGGAATGTAAATAAAACTTAATGGGGTCGTTGTGGCGGTGTTGTGAGGGTGACATGGTATTAGAAGGTGGAAAGTGTAACATGAGGCTGAAATGAAAATGAAAATAAAAATGAGGATGTTGTGAGGGAAAAAAGGATGGGTATACACTTGCACACACACACATATCCATCCACACATATACGTAAGTCTTTCCGCTCCCGGAATTGGAATGACTCCTTACCCTCTCCCTTAAAACCCACATCCTTTCATCTTTCCCTCTCCTTCCCTCTTTCCTGACGAAGCAACCGTTGGTTGCTAAAGCTTGAATTTTGTGTGTATGTTTGTGTTTGTTTGTGTGTCTGTCGACCTGCCAGCACTTTCATTTGGTAAGTCACATCATCTTTGTTTTTAGACACACAAAATTCTAGCTTTCGCAACCAACGGTTGCTTCGTCAGGAAAGAGGGAAGGAGAGGGAAAGATGAAAGGATGTGGGTTTTAAGGGAGAGGGTAAGGAGTCATTCCAATCCCGGGAGCGGAAAGACTTACCTTAGGAGGAAAAAAGGACAGGTATACACTCGCACACACACACACATATCCATCCACACATACAGACACAAGCAGACATATTTAAAGACAAAGAGTTTGGGCAGAGATGTCAGTCGAGGTGGAAGAGTAGAGGCAAAGAAGTTGTTGAGAGACAGGTGAGGTATGAGTGGCGGCAACTTGAAATTAGCGGAGATTGAGGCCTGGCGGATAACGAGAAGAGAGGATATACTGAAGGGCAAGTTCCCATCTCCGGAGTTCGGATAGGTTGGTGTTGGTGGGAAGTATCCAGATAACCCGGACGGTGTAACACTGTGCCAAGATGTGCTGGCTGTGCACCAAGGCATGTTTAGCCACAGGGTGATCCTCATTACCAACAAACACTGTCTGCCTGTGTCCATTCATGCGAATGGACAGTTTGTTGCTGGTCATTCCCACATAGAATGCATCACAGTGTAGGCAGGTCAGTTGGTAAATCACGTGGGTGCTTTCACACGTGGCTCTGCCTTTGATCGTGTACACCTTCCGGGTTACAGGACTGGAGTAGGTGGTGGTGGGAGGGTGCATGGGACAGGTTTTGCACCGGGGGCGGTTACGAGGATAGGAGCCAGAGGGTAGGGAAGGTGGTTTGGGGATTTCATAGGGATGAACTAACAGGTTACGAAGGTTAGGTGGACGGCGGAAAGACACTCTTGGCGGAGTGGGGAGGATTTCATGAAGGATGGATCATCGTTTTCTACCTACACTATTTCACCACAGGATCAACATAACCCAGCTCCAACCAACCCCTTTTCGCCTGTTTTCACACCAGATCTCCATTTGCTTTCTACTTCACCTTTATCTCTCCCCACATATTTTTATATTCATTTTCATTTCAGCCTCACGTTACACTTTCGACCTTCTAGTACCATGTCACCCGCACAACACCCCACAACGACCCCATTAAGTTTTATTTACATTCCCTCCGCAGACATGCCTTCACCCTAGCCAGATTACGCTCCCATATTCTATTTTCTCAGGCTTGTCTGACATTTGGCATTACCCCCAAAGGCCTCACACTTAAAGTTCCCATCTCTGGCTGCAACCCTTCCTTCCATCAGTCCCTATACCAGTTCCAAACTGAACAATCCATTGCCCTCACCCACCTAATCCTTCACCTACACATCAACTCAGCCAATGAACACACCCGTCAACTCCTATCCTTAATAAAAGTCCTTAATCTTTCCTCTCCCACATCCACACCGGCTGTTCAGAGCATCCTCTACAGGCCAACCGTAAATTAGAACAGCATGCCACCCTCCACCTCAAAAAACTATCCAATCTCCTGGTTTCCCACCTCCGGAAAGGCAACTCACTCACCCTTCACAACCTTTCCAGCAAACCTCAACCACCTCTCATTGCACACAAACCCAGTCTCTCCCATCTACTCAATCTCCCACTTCCAGCTCCACTCCCTCCAAAACCTCAAAATTCCTTTCAACACAATCTGGAACCACAACACCCTAATTCAGTAGTTAACCTTTCCTCCAAACCTCTCTCCCAATCCGAAACCTCTGTCCTATCCAAAGGCCTCACCTTCAGCCCCACTCCCAGATTCAACCAAACAGCCCTCGTCAAAGATTTACTGTCCTACACCCGTACTCTCTGCTGGAAATATCACTTTGCCACGAAGAAAAATGATCCTAATCCTACTCCTAATGATCCAACTCCCCAAGACACCATCCAAATTGAACCCTGCCTGGAACAGTTCCGTCCTCCGTCACAGCGGGACCCACCTCCTCTTCCTCAAAATCACCCTCTCCAAACCTTCCAGGAATTTCTGACTTCCAGCCTTGCATCTCAATCCTTCTTAAAAAACCTTAATCCTACACCCAACATCACCACTGCTGAAGCCCAGGCTATCCGTGATCTGAAGGCTGACCAATCCATCGTCATTCTTCCGGCGGACAAGGGTTCCACGACCGTGGTACTTGATCGTCGGGAGTATGTGGCTGAGGGACTGCGTCAGCTTTCAGACAACACCGCATACAAAGTTTGCCAAGGTAACCCCATTCCCAATGTCCAGGCGGAGCTTCAAGGAATCCTCAGAACCTTAGGCCCCCTACAAAACCTTTCACCTGACTCCATCAACCTCCTGACCCCACCGACACCCCGCACCCCAACCTTCTACCTTCTTCCTAAAATCCACAAACCCAATCATCCCGGCCGCCCCATTGTAGCTGGTTACCAAGCCCCCACAGAACGTATCTCTGCCTACGTAGATCAACACCTTCAACCCATTACATGCAGTCTCCCATCCTTCATCAAAGACACCAACCACTTCCTTGAACGCCTGCAATCCTTACCCAATCTGTTACCCCCGGAAACCATCCTTGTAACCATTGATGCCACTTCCTTATACACAAATATTCCGCACGTCCAGGGCCTCGCTGCGATGGAGCATTTCCTTTCACGCCGATCACCTGCCACCCTACCTAAAACCTCTTTCCTCATTACCTTAGCCAGCTTCATCCTGACCCACAACTTCTTCACTTTTGAAGGCCAGACATACCAACAATTAAAGGGAACAGCCATGGGTACCAGGATGGCCCCCTCGTACGCCAACCTATTCATGGGTCGCTTAGAGGAAGCCTTCTTGGTTACCCAGGTCTGCCAACCCAAAGTTTGGTACAGATTTATTGATGACATCTTCATGATCTGGACTCACAGTGAAGAAGAACTCCAGAATTTCCTCTCCAACCTCAACTCCTTTGGTTCCATCAGATTCACCTGGTCCTACTCCAAATCCCATGCCACTTTCCTTGACGTTGACCTCCACCTGTCCAATGGCCAACTTCACACGTCCGTCCACATCAAACCCACCAACAAGCAACAGTACCTCCATTATGACAGCTGCCACCCATTCCACATCAAACGGTCCCTTCCCTACAGCCTAGGTCTTCGTGGCAAACGAATCTGCTCCAGTCCGGAATCCCTGAAACATTACACCAACAACCTGACAACAGCTTTCACATCCCGCAACTACCCTCCCGGCCTGGTACAGAAGCAAATAACCAGAGCCACTTCCTCATCCCCTCAAACCCAGAATCCCCCACAGAAGAACCACAAAAGTGCCCCACTTGTGACAGGATACTTTCCGGGACTGGACCAGACTCTGAATGTGGCTCTCCAGCAGGGATACGACTTCCTCAAATCCTGCCCTGAAATGAGATCCATCCTTCATGAAATCCTCCCCACTCCGCCAAGAGTGTCTTTCCGCCGTCCACCTAACCTTTGTAACCTGTTAGTTCATCCCTATGAAATCCCCAAACCACCTTCCCTACCCTCTGGCTCCTTTCCTTGTAACCGCCCCCGGTGCAAAACTTGTCCCATGCACCCTCCCACCACCACCTACTCCAGTCCTGTAACCCGGAAGGTGTACACGATCAAAGGCAGAGCCACGTGTGAAAGCACCCACGTGATTTACCAACTGACCTGCCTACACTGTGATGCATTCTATGTGGGAATGACCAGCAACAAACTGTCCATTCGCATGAATGGACACAGGCAGACAGTGTTTGTTGGTAATGAGGATCACCCTGTGGCTAAACATGCCTTGGTGCACAGCCAGCACATCTTGGCACAGTGTTACACCGTCCGGGTTATCTGGATACTTCCCACCAACACCAACCTATCTGAACTCCGGAGATGGGAACTTGCCCTTCAGTATATCCTCTCTTCTCGTTATCCGCCAGGCCTCAATCTCCGCTAATTTCAAGTTGCCGCCACTCATACCTCACCTGTCTCTCAACAACTTCTTTGCCTCTACTCTTCCACCTCGACTGACATCTCTGCCCAAACTCTTTGTCTTTAAATATGTCTGCTTGTGTCTGTATGTGTGGATGGATATGTGTGTGTGTGTGCGAGTGTATACCTGTCCTTTTTTCCCCCTAAGGTAAGTCTTTCCGCTCCCGGGATTGGAATGACTCCTTACCCTCTCCCTTAAAACCCACATCCTTTCATCTTTCCCTCTCCTTCCCTCTTTCCTGACGAAGCAACCGTTGGTTGCGAAAGCTAGAATTTTGTGTGTATATTTGTGTGTGTTTGTTTGTGTGTCTATCGACCTGCCAGCGCTTTTGTTTGGTAAGTCTCATCATCTTTCTTTTTAGATATATTTTTTCCACGTGGAATGTTTCCCTCTGTTATATTTATAGCCATTCTCAATACTGTGGAGAATGATCTTTTGCTTTCTGTTCTTAAAGTAAGAGGTGAACCAGTTGTGAGCTACTCCCCATATTCCGTAATGGTCCAAGTTCTGGAGCAACTTTTTTTGATCAACACAATCAAATGCCTTAGTTAAACCAAAAGAGATGCCTTGAGTCTGAGACCTTTTGTTTAATCCATCCAGTACCTCACATAGAAAATAGCATTTTCAATTGTTAAACCACTTCTAAAACCAAACTGTACATTTGACAGCAAATTATGTGAAACCAAATGATCAATTATCCTTACATACGCAGCCTTTTAAATAACTTTAACACACCTGTGGCGTAGAACGAGGTCTACAGTAGTCTACATTATCCCTTTCTCCCTTTTTATAATGCAGTTCTACTACTGAGTATTTTAATCATTTAGGAAACTGACCATTCCTAAAAGGAATATGTTTAGGTGCAGGGCTAACATGTGCAGCACACTACTTTTGTATTCTGCTAGATACTCCCCCATAACCAAGAGAGTCCTTAGCCTTCAGTGATTTAATTAGTGACTCAATCTCCCCCTTGTCTATATCATGGAGTATTTCAGATATCAGTATCGGATAGCCATTTTCCAAGAGAGTGGAATGATTCCCTGTAGAAACTAAGTTCAGAAAAAGATTGTTAAGCACTGTACATATATTAGACTTGTCAGTAACATGAAAATCTTTACTACAGACCAGCTTTATATCCTCAACCTTGTGCTTCTGAAGAGACACTTTCTTCATGACTGACCATACAGTTTTAATTTTATCCTGTGAATTAGCTATTCTATTTGCATACTACATACTCTTTGCTTACCTAATAACATTCTTAAGCACCTTACAGTACAGTTTGTCATGGGCTACTGTAGCTCGATTGTGACTACAGTCTTAACAATTTGATATAATTCCCACTTTGTTCGACATGATATCCTTATCCCACTAGTCAGCCAAACAGGTTGCCTTTTGCTGTTAGTACCCTGTTTTGAATGGTCTAATGGAAAGCAACTTTCGAAGAGCAGGAGAAATGTTTTAAGGAAAGATTTGTATTTGTCATCTATGTTATCAGCACTATAAACATCCTGCCACACTTGTTCCTTAATGCCTGGCCAGCCAGAAAGCAGTCTGGCAGCACCGTTGGCAACATCTTTCAGAGGCTAGGGATGCCACACAGAAGCAGTTCCCACAGAGTGGCTGATAGTGGCACACGAGAAAAATGAGTTTTCCAAATTTCATGCTGTAAAAAATTCTGTATGTAAATGATGCAAAACTACGTCAACTGCTGTAATTAGTTTTTTTGGTAGAGATTCTATGAAATACTTCTCATTCAATTTTGATGAACCTATAAATTTTGAAGGGTTTGCAGTGAAAAATGTGGTCACTGGCTACTTTACACTTCGCTTGTTTTAGGTGACATGTTGCTGTGAACTAAATGTAGCTAATATATCTATATTGTTTTTATAGTTGGAACAAAAGCCATATTTCAGTACAGTATGGAGAAAGAAGTTAAAGTACGAGGTTGCCCAGAAAGAAATGTACCACATTTTTCTTTCTTCAACAATTCTTTATTGAACACAATGAGAATTGCGCAAATGAATGAATGGTGTTTTATCTACACACCCTATCCTTTCACGTAATCTCCATCACATTCTATGGCCTCCCTCCAGCATGAAATAAGGATGTGTATTCCCTATCAGAACCAGTCCTTGTCCTTGTGGCGGAGCCAGTGCTTCAGTGTGTGAATCAACTCCTCACTGTCCTCAAAATGTCTTCCATGAACGGCATCCAGTAATGGCCCAAACAAGTGGAAGTCCGAGGGGGCTAGGTCAGGGCTATCAGGTGTGCAGCCGTGGAAGGCCTCCCCGACCACTGCAAATCGTGGAGCTCAGCCGAACCACCTACTGATGACCTCACCTCCTGTGCACAGCAACTAACTGTATTCCTGTCAATAGCAGATGCTCCATAGACTTTGCACAAGCATTTGTGAATAGTCCCCACAGTTTCTTTCTCTGCAGTGAGACATTCAATGATGGCACATTGGTTGTAATGTACTTCACCTACAGATGTCATTTTGAAACTGTCCTGCAGTTACGCTATCTGTTGGAAATGAGGGAAACTTGGCACACTCACTCAGGGGACTACAAATAATACATACATAATGTTTTGCATTCGTAGCATTGTTTTTGGCTGAGAAAAAAATGCGATGCAGTATTTTCTGGGCAACCCTCATACTTTATTTGTGGGCGCTGGCACCGAGCATGCTGCCTGAGCATGCCATGGCCAAGTGCCCTAGCGTGCAGCTCAGTCACGACCATTTTGTGGAAACACACACTCCTTTTTCAAATTAGTAATCGCGAGTTATTATTGTACTTACTACTGGAAGAAAATGATGAAGTAGAAGACATTCTACTCTAACAGTTGCTTAATGGAACAGTTGAAACATGTCCTATCTTTAAGATATGGATTGACAAAAATTTTGTTTACTATGCTTATCAATTGTCAGTTACTAAACATACACAAAGTTCTGTGAGTTAATCAGGTTAAATATTTTGCAGTTTAACTATTTATCAGATCTGGCCAAACAAGCTTTGGGGAAGAATTCATCAAGTGTTTGTATCCAATGACACCTGATGCGAAATTAGCTGTAACACTAAAGCAAGAAAATTCAAAATACTTTGAAAAACTACAGTAGTTTGTTTATCTTTTATTCTGTTATAAATAGTATTTTTACAGATATCTGGCAAATCTGAACAAAATCAGAACAATCACATTTTCACTTCAAATAGAACATTCCACCATTTTCAAAATAGTAAAGCAGGTTTGCATTAAAATATGGCATGTTTCGGGGACAATCACATAACAAATTATCTCAGCTGCGTCAAAACTGAGCCTGTCGTAACCATAGAGACATTCTCTCTAGTATCTTGTAAAGCAGTTGGCTGCAGAGCTAGCTACGTTGCATTTTCAGTAATTGATAGTTTCGTAGACCACTACAGTATTACATTTGAAGAATTGAATACCTTTAAAGGAAAGACAACCAAGTGACACCTCTGCGAAACTGAATCCAAGATGTAATTTTTTTTATCTACATCTATACTCTGCAAACCACTGTGAAGTGTGTGGCAGTGGATATGTCCTATTGTACCAGTTGTAAGGGCTTTTCCTCATTCCATTCACATATGGAGTGTGGGGAAAATGGCTAAACGCCTCTGTGCATGCTGTAATTTTGCCCACATGATACACATCGGAGTGATATGTAGGGGGTTGTAGTATATTCCTGGAGTCATTATTTAAAGCCGGTTCTTGAGACTTTGTAAGTAGGATTTCTCAGGCTAGTTTACGTAAATCTTCAAGTTACTGCCACTTCAGTTCCTTCAGCAAGTCAGTGACACTCTCACACAGGCTAGCATTCATGTTGCTCTTCTCCATATACTCGTACATTCAATATCCCCTGTTAGTCCTTTCCAGTATGGGTCCCACACACTTGAGCAATATTCTAGGATGGGTTAGATGAGTGATTTGTAAGCAGTCTCCTTTGTAGACTGATTGCATTTCTCCAGTATTCTACCAATAAACTGAGGTTTGATACCTGCCCCGCTATACTCTTGACAGGGCCCATGTGATCATTCCATTTTGTATCCCTACAAAGTATTACAAGAAGGTATTTGCAAGACTTGGCTGACTCCAACTGTGACTCGTTATTGTAGTCATAGGGTAATTTGTTTTCTCATTTTGTGAAGGGCACAATTTTACATTTCTGAACATGTAAAGCAAGTTACCAATGTATGAAGTTTTAGCAATACCTCAATGAATATTTATGCAGCTTCTTTCAGACAATACTTCACAACATATAATTACATGATCTGCAAAACTTTGAGGCTATTATTAATAATTTTCATAAGGTAATAAATACACAACATGAATAGCAAGGGTTTCAACACCCTTCTCGGGGTACACCCGAATTTACGTCAGTATCACTTGATCACTCTCCAAGACAGCTTGCAGCATCTTCGATAGCAAAAACTCCTCACTCCGGTCACAAATTTCCCTTGATACCACATACGATCATACTTTTGATAATAAGCATAGGTGTAGTACTGTGTCAAATGCTTTCTGGAAACCGAGAAATACTACCTCTACCTGACTGTCTTTATTTATGGCTTTCAGTAATTTCGTGCTGGTTGGCATGGAGTAGGCCATTATATTCGAGATACCTCTTCATCTTTGAGCTGAGAATGTGTTCCAAAATACAATAAATTTATGTGAAGGATATTGCATGGTAGTTTTGTTGATCCCTGCTGCTACCCTTATTGTAGATGGATATGATATATGCTTCCTTCCAATCACTGGGCATGGTTTTTTGCAAGAGGGATCTATGGCAGATTGTAGTTAACAGGGGAGGGGGGTAACTCAGCCGCAATATGAAATTTGGCAAGGATTGCATTGGGTGCTGGGACTTTGTTCAGTTTTAATGAGTACTGATTGCAGTACTGAGAACTGATTGCAAATGTTAAGCATACAATTTCTCGTCAGGTAGAAGGTATTGCTATAAATTGTTTTATGAAACAAGTGTTTGGAATAACATCTTTGGTTGTTAGTGCTAGAAACAAGCACCGAAGTAATTCGTTTGACATCACAAATACCATATGAGACTATTTTCATTTGAATGCAAAACGTAATTGTTTTATATGAAGCTCAATTTTCTACATTTTTTGCTTTCGGTTTTGATCACATAGTTGCTTACATACTGGCTGCAATATCTTTCACGTGCTTTAAGATGTAATGTACACTAAATGATTTCCAGTGCTTAGCTCTGTACTGTACTTCATTTTATGTAACTTATTGCATGTGTGAAAATTAAAATTTTCTGCAAAGATATTCACCATTTTGAAACACTTTAGCTTAGCTATGGCCTTCTTCAAAATTTTCTATAATTTGCATCATCCATATTGCACAAGAAGTTTTACTTCCTCACTTGCTCAATAAGTTTTTCTGTTTTTATGATTTCCACTGAGTGCACTGCGCACTCCCTGATAGACACATCTGCCTGCCACTGCTGCTGTCTCAGCTGCCAATGTGAGAAACGGCAAAAAATGTGGCAGCAGGCACTCTCCTCCATCAATGACAGCAGTCAATCTGCACTGCGGGACAGACTGGCGCTTGCCGTGGCAGCTGGCCGGTCACCACCGTGGCAAGACCTTCCTCTGTGTTCTGTGTAACCAACGTGACACACACACATTTTAAAGACGCGGCCAGTCCGCAGCGGCTCAAGGTCACACAGCCTACTCAGGCAAACCACATTCTGTGTGGCCAGTCCTTTAACCAGGTTTTAAAAACTTTCTCTGCCATCGGATTACCTTTTCTACACAGTCTGTAATCATACATAACACTTGTTTGAATACAAAAATCTTTTAGTGTTAAAATTTATACATCACTGTCTGATATGCCATTCACCCTTTTACTAACAGTTCTCCAATCATCTTCAAACCTCTGCACTCAAAGATGGTCGTTGTTTACTACTGTCACTGTTTGTTACACCAGTTGTCTCCAGTTACCTTAAAATTAATAAAATTTTTGCCTTTCTCAGAACATCATGCACATTGAATTTTCTCTGAAATGCCCATTGTGGTGCAACCAAGGAGTTTGTCTTCCAGTAAGTTTTCACAATAAAAACCCACTCTTCTGTTGTGTACTGCATGTTTCTGTGAACAAATCACTAACTTGCTTGCCATTGTCATGCGGCCTGAACTATACACTAACAGACTTCACAAAGTGTGACTGATGAGGTTATGAATGAACCAACACAAGCTCGGCAGACATGGCATTACCAGACAAAAGGACCTCATGCACAGAAGCAACACTCAGCTTGCCAACAGCAGGCAGTATTTGTGATTCTCCCAGAGCCACTGACATTATTAAAACAACTTTCCCATTTCTATGAGCTTTTGGAGGGAAATTATGACCCACTGAAGTAGTTCAGGATTACATGGATTGCCCTATAATTAGACACAATCTTATAAAGTGTTATGAAATGGAATGAGCATCTGAGGTCAGCATTAGGGAAGGCCCATGGTTGACTTTGGTTTATTGGGAGGAATGTTTAGCTGTACCCATGGGATGCACCTACACAGGCCAGGAAAAAAAAAAAATACTAGGTGCCCTTCTAAACGCACTAATTTCAGAAGAACTCAAAGAAGATAGTGCATATAGACAAACCACATCAAATGAATGGTTTTCGAAATCACAGGTCAAGAAAGCAAAGCATATCTGAACACACTGACAGAATTCTTTTTAGACAAAATCTTTTAACTAGCACTGAAAAGCATAAACGGGAAATCTTCCACCAGAATATTACAGGCTCATATAATAAATTAAATGAACTCTAGGTCAATGTGCAAGATTATGGGAGTATAGGCCATACCTATGTACAGTGCTTCACTAAGCTACTTTCATAAAGAACTGTGTCAGTTGTAAAACAATTGATATACATGACTTTTGTTTAGAGCAACATTTAGAAGCATGTGCCTTGAGTAATCTGTGAATAATTCTACCCTTTTAATCATAGCAATATATAGAGCACCCTCAGGCAATCATGCCCTCTTTCTGAAGCAGCTCGACTTACTCTTACTTCATTTATTTAATTCTAAAATAGATGTCAATAATACTCGGAGATATTAATATCAACTTCTTAACACACTGTAGTGGGACGTAAGATCTGGAGAATCTGATACACACCTACAATGTTGTCCCAGTGGTCTATTTTCCCACCAGAATACTTCTAATTCAAGCACCCTAATTGACAACGTATTTGTAGACCAAGGGAATCCGGGCAGTATCACCGTTAGTAAAATACTGGATGGTCTCTCTGATCATGATGGTCTGAGAGTTAGCATTCATAATATGATTACTTGCCAGAATAAAACTGAGCCCTAGTACATGGTAGTCAGGTCCACAAATGATGAAACAATTAAGGCCTTTAATTTCATGCCTCAAAAATGTAGACTGGAATCACATATACTATTAAACAGATCTCAATTCCAATTCATCTTTACGATTCATAAGATACATTACAACCCTGCTCCTTTTCTTTACACACGTTACGCATTTCCTACATAGAGTTCTAGTAAATAAGTGTTTTTTTCTTCTTTTGCAGACTGTTTTTTTTTTTCCACCTTCACATGACAAAATCCAGAAATAATTTTCACTTTTGTGTCAACTGAAACACTGTTAGGCCTGTCTGCATGCTTACCACACACGTCCTGTTGAGCAAGCACTGCCCCTTTCAATGATTTGTGTATGTTTTTTAATATCTTTTTAGGCATACTATGTAGGGACAGGAAGGCTTCTTGAGATGCAAAAACTATTACACCACCTTCTTTCAAAGCTTTTGCTTTACAGTTACAACAGATTTTCATGGAATTTCAAACCCACATTTTTATTCTTCACTGTTTCCCACAGCATCACACACTAAAACTAATCCATGTGAGTATTGGGTCTGTTATTTCATACAGCAAAAATATTAAAATTTTTAATTATCTTTGACCTTCTTGAGACTTCAATATTGTCAAAACACTTCAATTTTTATTTAACCTTCAATGTGACGTGTTTTCTTGCACAATATGTAGACATAGATGTGTCAAGATTTCATCAGTCATAGATAATTGTCACCTTCCATCATCTTACAGTAAAAAAGAAAGGACAGGAAAATCTTTTGCTGATCACCAGCACTGCCTAATGATTACCATACACTAATAAACACATTTTTGTTACAGAAATAAAGGATGCAGTGAATCTAAGCATACATTTTATGATTAGGGGACAAATACCGAATAAAACAATTCATGTTTTCATACCCATATATGGAAATGCATCATATAAGTTAATGAGGAACAAAAATATATAATAACACTATCCGTGTAAAAGGGATAAAGTCGAAAATCATCTTTGTATCCTGTCTATGGAGTTCATGTGGACTGATTGTTGGTTAGCTCAAATAATGACAACAATAATAAATAAAAAAGGGCTTTCACAGACTAATAAAAATTAGATATATTATTTCTTTGTGGTGGATGCAAAAGGACCAGGAGGTGAAGAGCTAGTAGTTAGACATGAAGGTGTCCTGATATGAGACCAACAATAATGATAACTTGCAAATGTGCTACATATGTTACTGGAATGGCACATGAATGCTCCACATACAGTAAGTGATAAGTCAGCAATGAGGGGAGGAAAGAAAGAAATATTCTAAAACCTTTTTCTCGGAATTCATATATTGGCTAAACATAAATTACGAATGCCTCTGGAATATGTCAATCTAGCATTATTCAAATTTTACACATAGATTGAATCTCTTATCATGTGTCACTCAGCATATTGACAGGAGTAAGTCCAGAAGACACATATATTTGTTTTATTTTATCTTATCTTATATTTATGGAATTCTGTAGGTTAATTCTGATACTATATTGGGCCAATGATTCTTTCTACAAGATATTCTCTGTACCAATGAAGCAATCTTTACAAAAAAAAATGGAATTTTGTGTATAACAAATAAGCATTATTGGGCTGCTGACAACCTGCTGTGAGCTCACACAGGGTGGACAATAAGCTGTGGTGTGCACACATCTGATGTAGAATTATTGGAGACTATATAATTGCTCCTTAATTTGTTGGCAAAACCTTAATAAGTAACAGACATGGACAATTTTTTTATTGGAGTTCCACTGGCTCTCCAAGAGAAAGTATCACTTGGAAGAAATATACATATAAAGCATCAGCACAATGGGTGCCTGGTTCACTATTTGTTTGCATCTCAGCATGCACTCATCCAACTCTTTCCTAATTACATGTTCTGATGGCTCCAGATGATTTAACACATTCTTTCATTGCAACCTGTGCAACATCCATGGAATCTCTTCATCCTGTCCAGATGTCATTGCACAAAAACCTGCAATTGTATATTGTGGCAGACATTGTGCACCCGATTTTATGGAAGTGATTACAACCACTTTCTTTTGTGACTGCTTCTGTTGTTGTTGCTGGTATCATAATTTTATAATATAAATGTGTGTCTCAAAATCAAACCTGTATTAATTTTTTTATTCATGTTAAGATATTACATGGTCCAGTCACTGCCTCTGTTCGATGTCAGAATGGAGTAGCATCTTTGGTTGACAGAGTTGTGTACATTCAGAGCTCTCTTATAAATGAGTGTTATTTGTGTAATGACAATATTTTAAGGCAATATTATATCACAAATAAATAAATTAGTATCTACTGTAAACCATCTGTTGGTTTCTCTATTATCTGCTTATTTTTCAGAAAAAGAAAACATTTAATAGGCATGTATTTTGGCCTAGGTTTTGTTTACATTATCATATACTGTTAAATTACTTGATTATTTCAATAAAGTACAGTTTGTGAGGTAACATGCGAGTTGTGGCACCCTGAAGATATTCTAAGTTCGGAGTTGGTGTGGCCCAGTGTGCGATTTGTGTTTTTACCAGTGGGGGGGGGGGGGATGTCTTAGGGGGTTAGTATAATTATATATGTTACTAGCTTGGACCTTGGCGTTACCCATGGTTAAACAGTTATCTGTAAGTAGATGTTAATGCTGAAACTCACTATTCACGCGTATGCACTATCGGAAGAGCCATCCCTTGTTATATCTTTAAAAGTACATTATAGGTAAAGCTTATTTACAAAATCATCTACATACAGGTATACGAGGGGAATTCAAAAAGTAAAGGCACATTTGTGAAAAGCTGTACGTATTCTGATGATAGAATGAAACATGCGTTATTTTTCTACGTAACTTCCCTGGATTTCAATGCAGTTTTCCCGACATTTTACGAGTTTTTTTATTTCATCAGAAAATACGTTTTTTGGTTGCATCTGTAATCAATTTTGC
The DNA here is from genome assembly GCF_023898315.1 of Schistocerca nitens. NCBI lineage: Eukaryota > Metazoa > Arthropoda > Insecta > Orthoptera > Acrididae > Schistocerca > Schistocerca nitens. The sequence goes on along the minus strand of NC_064621.1, from coordinate 533,908,464 downwards.
ACCGCAGCAATGACGTCTTCATCACTTTCAAATCTTCTTCCCTGTAGTGCTTCCATTTAAGGGTCCAAACATGTGAAAATCACTTGGAGCCAGGTCTGGACTGTATGGTGGATGTTCCAGCACCTCGAATCTCAACTCCTTTATTGCGTCGGCTGTCCGTTTGGCAGAATGTGGGCGAGCGTTATCTTGCTGCAGGATGACACCTCTTCACAATTTTCCATGATGTTTGGATCTGATTGCAGGTTTGTTTTGTACGCAACACATCACATCCACCATACAATACAGACCTGGCTCTAAAGCCTCGTTTACGCTGGGGCGGCGTCTTTCAACATTGTGGCATGCAACGGAAATATGGCGTGCGTCGTCTTGTAGCATGCTACAACAGCAACATCTTGCAGCGTATGTTGCACGTGGCAGGTTAATTTATACCAAAGCAACAGAATTTGTGCCACACTTGGGTCGGTCTTGCAGTATAATGGATGATAAAAGTGATCGAAGCGGCGACTTACTTGGTACTTGCACATGCAGCTAACAACGGAAATGAAATCCAAAGGAAAAGAAAACGATGGTGAAAGACAAGAGTATTTAAAGAAGGTCCACAAAATAGTATCCTAGGAACTAGAAGCAGACGATGGTGCGTTATTTAGTAATTTTACAAGAATGTCGACTGAAGACTTTAATTACTTACTGCAGTTAACAACACCTCTTATTGTAAAGAAAAATAACAACTGCCAAGACAGTATTTCACCAACAATTCGATGGGCCATCACATTACGATTTTTAGCCACTGGCGATTCATACAAGTCACTAATGTACTTATTTAAAGTATCATATTCTGCTATTTCCCTCAAAGTGCCAGAAGTATGTGGAGCTATTTCATTGGTGTTGAAGAATTACATAAAGGTAAGCATGCAACATTCAATACTTATTTCATTTAAGTAATGTTTTATTGGCATTTTTAAACAAATTAAAATGGATATTAAAGAACTATTAAAAAAAATACTTATTTCTAAAATCTAATTAATTCCAGCTCTTCTGTTTCTGTTTGAACAAATTCGTCACAATTATTATTGTCCACATATACAATTTCACAGCTAGGTTTTGCAACCAATGTTTCGATGCTCAGAGTTTGCTGTTCATACTACCCCAAGGCCGCTTTAAAAAGAACATTTGAAAATATGTGCTTGACATATGTGGGAGGTACATGTTCTTCAAGAGCTATATCGCCGTCATCTTTTAATACTGTGTCCTCTGTGTCATCAGTCTGAAAAAATAGGGAAAGTAATGAGTATGTTTTACTTTTCAGATTGCAAAGGATACTGAAGAATGGCAGAAGGTAGCAAGAAATTACGAAGTGAAGTGGAATTTCCCTCACTGCACAGGAGCCATATATGGCAAACATGTGCAAATTATGTGTCCTCCGAATACTGGAAGTGAATACATCAATTACAAAAAAACATTCAGCATTGTCCTTATGGCAATTGTAGACGCAAATTTCTGTTTTCAATATGTAAATGTTGGATGTCACAGGGACAGAAAGAGAGGGGAGGAGGAGATTGACTTAGAGGCAGAGAGAAATTGACCTTAGTGAAGGGGAGAGTGACGGAGGGGGTCGGAGGTAATAGAGGAGAAAAACAGATGGACAGAGAGAAGGGCAGGAGAAGATGGGGAGTGGGAAATGAAGGAGATGGACATAAGGGGAAGGTAGAGACATCCGGGCAATGCTGAGTTTACTTACCTCATTTATAAAATTAATAAATCTTCATATGTTGTTAAATAACAACTTTGTAAATGATTCATGTAATATACGATACTCAAACTATACTAAAATATGAGCTGAATGAAATGTAAAATTAAAATTTTTGTGTTGTTTTGGGCTTAATTTTAACACTCTGAAATTATAAGTGAATGTTAATTTGTTAAATCATCGTATTATGACAAAGCCAAAGTAAAGTGTGACCGGTTCAGCTAGTACTACAGTATATAATTTCCATTTTAACATACAGAGTTTAGTTGAAGAGACGAGATTAATGAGACTGCTCCTGAAGATTCAAGGGTTTGCCTTTTGGTTTGTCAAGGGCACTATGCTGCTGAGACTTGATCCACCTTGCTGCAAATTTTTCTGCATCGAAGCAATGCAGTGGTGGTCCATTTATTGAAATGAAAAGTAGATTTGAAAGCGTCAGAATTTGTAAGTGATTTCTCTGATCAGTCAGTGTTAAATTCATGGCACTAAATCCGCATTCACATTCAGCCATAGGTATAGGTATAACTTCGACTGCTTTCACAAGTTCTTTCACAGAATTGGGCATGTGTTGAGGATTTTCTTTATAGATTCGAAAATCTTTAACAAGTGATGCACACATGCTTTCACGTAATTTAAAATCTACCTTATTACACAAGCGAGAAATTGACGTGTCACCATAAAACAGACGTTCATAATCATCTGAAGGCCATGTATCTGAATTTAATGCGGCTACATCCGAAAAGAAATCCAGGTCCTCAAAGCGGTTTTTTATATTGTCTACCAGAGACTGAAAAAATTTCTTCCGAAATGTCTGAATTCTGTTATATTCATCACAAGATGGTTCTTTAATTAATACCCCTTTGAATGTACGATTTTTCTCCAACTCTTTCACTATCATACTAATTCGTGGCGAGTCATTTGTTTTTAGTGTTTCAAGAGTTCTTATAGTCACGTCAATTTCCTGTTTTGCTTTAAGGACTGAAGAACTTCTGTTCTGCATAAAGAATGATAATACTTGCATAACTTCTAGGGCCTCATAAAGCATAACTAATTCCATTACAAGCAACCACTTTGTGAGATGTTTTAGTAAACCTTCAAATTTAGATCTCTCCTGAGTTGATCTGGAACCATCATGTCTCAGTTTTTCAAAAAGATGGACAAGAGAATTTTGACTTTCAAGAAGAGCTCGAACAGCATTAAATGAGGAAGCAACCCAACGTACGCGAAAAATACGGCCTAGTTTTAATAGTTGCGAGGATAATTCTTGTGAAACACTTTGTAGTAGTCTCTGATTTTTGGGACTTCAGGAAAACACAGAATATAAGGAATCTAAAAAAACCTGTATATGGTATACATCCGCTACATCATTCATAACATCGTGGACAGCTAATTCCATTTTGTGGTTCATACAATGAACGACAGTCAAATCCTTATGTAAATGACTACGCAGTAGAGTGGCTACACCTTTGTAAGGTGCAAGCATTGTTGAGGCACCATCTGTTGCGATACCTACAAGGTGGTTTTTTAGTACATCATTTGTAATGGCATACTTTTCAAGAGCTGCTAACAGTGTGCTGAAAATGCACTCTTCAGTCCCATTTTCTAATCCAACAATGTCAAAAAAATAATTGCAAGGAACTCCCTCAAAGGAAAAATGTAAATATATTACTAAACAAGTTTTATTGGAAACTGTTGTACTTTCGTCCATCATGATACTAAAGTTTGTACCCAATTCTACAAGGAAGTGAGCAAGATTCTTTTTCATTTCTTCTCCTACAAACATAATGATATTTCGGCATGCACAGTCAGAATGAAGCATATTACCGACTGATAAACCATTAAGCTTTTGTAGTTCGATTACTGCAGGATACGATTTGAATGATAATTTCTGTTTAGCTATTAAATATGCAGATCTGAACAACGAAGCAGTTGCGATTACTTTTTCTTGATGCTGCTTTCCCCACAACTTTTCACTTTCACTCACGCAGTTTTCTAAACTTTTCTTTTCTTTTATACTCATGATTTCTATGCACTTCATGTGTGATTTGCACTTTGCATGATCCCCGATTTTATCATTTAGTTTTTTGGCGTTCTTAGCAGAAACGCCAGTTAAAATGCGTTATCGATACGCACACGTTCACTGCTTTCCACCTTAAGTTCACGAACTTGTGAACACATTGTGCATATTACTAAGTTTTTGTCATTTACGGATAGCCACGGCTTAGTCTTTCGCCAGTTTTGAAAACGTGATAAGGCAACACAATTTCTTCCTATAATTTCAAAAGTACTGTTACTCCTATTCCTACCTTGAGATGTGTCACAGTTTTCAGTCACCGGAGATTCAGTCTCTTCCCCTGTATTAGCACCATCATTACCGTTTTGTTTTTTATATTCACTGTCTATTTTAACTCTTTTAGCACCACTGTTAGAATCCTGACTGTCAGAGTTTGTACACGTATCAGGTGATGCACTGCTCTTACGGAAATCAGAAATTTTGCTTTGTTTGAATGACATCCTGAAATTCCGTAGTTCTTACAGGCCCAGATGCACTCAACTCACTAATGAAGCTACTGAAACGGGAACGTGTGAAGATCGCCGTGTGTTTGGCAGGCGAGAGGCAACGAACGAACGGCACGAATTAATTTGGAGTACGCGATGCTGGGGAGCCTGTGTTAAGCTCCACCCACGTGGTTCCCAGTTAGCAAAGTCAGACTGTCCAATCCCGTCTGGTAGGTACCATTGCTCACTTCGCACTACTTCGTGCTTTCGTCCCAGGCGCGTTAGTCCTCACCATACCGTTGCCTAAAGGTGGCCTAACGGTAAATGTTCGCACAGGTACCGGGCCGGTCTTCACCCTGTGTCAGGGCCCAGGGTGGGAATTTCAGCCCCCAGCTCACCCAACTCTGTGGTACGACTGCCATACTACTTCCCTCGCAAGCTCGCAAGTAAACGGATGCCGCACCTTAGACGAAAGCAACAATGACAACATGAGAATGATGATTTAGTTCTAAACGTTTTGAAATGCTTAACTAATACGTAACACTTTTTCAAAATTAATAAGCAAACATATTAATAGTAAGACTGTATTAAAAACTTTCAGTGTTCGGCTCCACAAATTTAAATTACATGTAAAGTTTTACTCCAGTGCGTGGGAAATAAACATCCCAGGTTGGGATGCATAAACTAAAACCAGAGGAGGGGATGGTTTGATGCAGAGGGCGGGGAGGGGGGGGGGAATCCCCCCCTGCAAATTGCACACTGGTGTGGCCAAACGGGCCGCTTGGCAAGCAGGGGCCCGGCAGCAAACGCGTGGTTGGGAATTCCATGTTGACGCTGTGGCGAGGACAATGCTTTGTGTCAATGAAGGAGATTTCTATGCCAGGAGTGCCAAACATGGCGGACTTTGTGAAACCTTAATGGCAGGCATTTCACAGTTCATATAGAAATTAATAGCAGCCAGAGGAATCCTGATACCTCAAAAAGAAACATGTACATTACCATTATTTGCAAGATGATTCTGATGGAGTAATCAGATTTTCAATATCTTTATTAGTTTAAAGTTTAGTATCTGACGGTAAATTATACAAGTAACACCCAGAAACGCATTTCCAAAATTTAAACACTTCATCTGATTTCATCAATTGGCATCTCTTTAGGAAGCTATTAGTGTAAACCTAAATTGGTATAAATTACAGACATGTAACTTGAATAGTACATGAGTTATTGGAGGTCAAAGTGGCCGATTACTATCAATCGTGTCAGGCCATAAGTACTCCATAGTGACACAAAAAAATGGTAGCAGCATGCTTATACATATATTTATTCGTCTATGTCTTTGTTTATATCCGATATATACTATTCATGAAGAAACTGGTTAACACTTCGAGTCTCAAATTCGAGCGCAGCTCGTGTGACAGGCACGCTGTGAGCGTCCCATGCCTGAACTCTGCTCGTCTTCTTCCATTCGCTTTCTTTTTGTTGTGCTCGCATCTAATATTCGGGCTTGGCATGCTGTGATCTGCCCACTGCATGGCGCTGCCATTGTGTGGATATTTCTGAAACTATTTTGGCACTGTCAAGGATAATCCTCAGTTGTTCAAAAACACTGTATTGTTGCGTGGCACCGTAGTTTTCGTGCATTTATCTTGTTGCACTTGCAGTGCATTTTGCTATAAATATGTCAAAGTTTTTGGCTAATACTGAGACTGAGAGGCTTTTGAATGAGACATTTGTTGATTCCAGTTCCGAAGGGGACGTTTCTGAAAGTGAATACAGTGATTTTGCTTCTGAAGCAGACTGAGGTACAAAAGCAACATTGTTTTTCCTTTCCATTGTTATACATTGTTTTGTGTAATAAGTCTGCTATTTAGGTTACGTGTCCATTGCATTTTTCAGACAAAATTTCACCTCCGTCGATATATAATGTACTGCCTAATACTGAAGGCAGTCTTTCAAATGTAGTGCCATCTACAGAGTCACCACGCAAGAGAAGACGTTCTAGTGTTCCAAAATCTTCAGATGCGGAATTAGGGTGGACTGCATTAGACATGCAACCTTCATTGCCTGAATTCAAAGAGGAAAGTGGATGTGTGACAGAAGTGGGTGACTGCAGCAGTCCTTTTGATATTTTTTCAATTTTTATCCCTGAATCAGTCGTGAAACACATTAAGGCAGAAACTAGCAGGTATGTGAAATCTATTGCAGATAAAATGAGAAGATCACGCAAAATGAAACCCAACAGCATGTGGAGCTCATGGACCGGGGTACAGCTTCATGAAATGTATTTGTTCTTTGCTGTCATAATCCACATGTGCCTGGTGAAGAAAAATAAGCTGCATAATTACTGGTCTACAAACAGCTTTGTTTCCACACCTTCTCCAGGTTCAGTTCTCGCTAGAAATAGATTTTTTCCTATTCTCTCTTGCCTACATGTAAATGACATTGTCTTGTACATTCGAAGAAACGAACCTGTCCACAATCCCATGCACAAAATCAGACCATTCCTGAATCATTTACTCACACAGTTTCCAGCACCGTTTTCACCTGAGGAAAATCTCACTATAGATGAAAGTGCCTGTGGATTCAGGGGAAGAGTTATGTTTCATGTCTGTATAAAAAACAAACCTGACAAGTATGGTATCTAACTGTTTACCTTGTGTGATGCAAATACAGGATATGTTTTACACACTGAAGTTTACAGAGGTAAAGGGCAGGAAGACAATTTAGTCACTGCCCTTTTTCAAAGACTTCTGTCTGGCTACCTCAAAAAGGGACAAACTGTTTATATGGACAGATATTGCACTTCACCTACTGTTTTTGATTTCCTGTTGGAGAATAAGATGAAGGCTGTGGGGGCGAGCATGCCTAATCGTAGAGGGCTTCCTAAGCAAGGTATAGTCAGCAAAAAACTGAAAAAAGGGTGACTGTACATTTATGGGGAAGGAACATTTGTTGTGCCTGAAGTGGAGGGACACAAGAGTGTTCTGTGTTTGTCAAGTTTTCACAAGATGACCAAAACAGAAGTAGAAGTACGTAACAAAGCAAAATGGATCTGACAAAGAAAATGAAACCAGATGCCATTCTAGACTACAACCTCAATAAGACAGGTGTAGACAGAAATGACCAACTTATATCTTACGACCCTTTCAAGAGAAGGCAAATGAAATGGTGGAAGAAACTGTTTTTCCATCTTTTTATAATGTCAGCAGTGAATACTTTCATCTTGTACCATAAAACAAGAAACAATCAGAGTAAAGGCTACCATTTGGCAAATTTTTTTCTGCAATAAGGTGAAGAATTTTCAAAGAAAGGTGCTGTACATCAACATACTGCTACTCCCTAAAATGCGTGTAGCAGCAGACTCCTAGGAAGGCATTTTGCAGACAGGATTCCGGCGCATCCCACAAGAGTGTGCAAAGTTTGTGCAGAGAAAACAAAACTGTCCAATGGAAAGTCTTCAAGAAAAGAAACAGTATGGTGGTGCCCTGACTATATAATTCCACTGTGCATGCCAGAGTGTTTCAAATTGTACCATACACGAGCAAATTATTGTTAAATGTACAGATAAGAATCTCCGCAGAATTTTTTTTTCACTAAGTATATACTGCAATGTAAATAAAATTTGTGTCCTAAATTTGTATTTAAATGTGCTTTATTTTACAAATAGATCAAATAGGAACTTTTCCTTCTAAAAAAAATGTTTCCATATATTTAAATAAGGTTATAAGAATGAAATGATGGTTAATTAAAGAGATGCCAAAAATGCCCGGGATTCTGTTACATGCATGCTCCAAAGCATTCGGGACTCAAAGTGTTAAATATTTACTGTGTTTTAGAAAGCACAGCAACATTAGGCTACTGGCCTACCTTTTGCTCTATTCCTTTGATATATGTTTATTTAATTTGTTTATGTATTTAATAATGTGTGTTAGAGCATGTTTATGGTCCAGCCGTAGGAATATCTATTTAATTTCAAGTTATTTAAATGTAAATCCAGTATTTCAAATGTGTTTCATTGCGTTTGTGTGGGTGCATTGGCTTGAAGACATGGTGCGAGCACTCTAGCCAATCACAGTGCTCGTGAAAGGGGAGACTGGATCGAAGTAGGAGAAGAGCTCAGGGAATTCACGACAGGACTGGGAGGTGCTGGATGACGCAACGGATGTACAGTGGCAGAGAGACTTGGAGAGTGTGGAGCGGTTTGCGCATAGTCGCGAGAGATAGAAATACTTTGGAGTGCCGACTTGTGAACTTTTGAGACTTCCGAGGTTTCTACAGTGAAGATGTAGTACACGTTTAGAAGTGGATATCTCGCAAGCTATGTGGTCAATCATAGATAATTACGTGCAGTAGTAATTTATTGTTTCACATGACAGGACTGGGAGGTGCTGGATGGCGCAACTGACGCACAGTGGCAGAGAGACTTGGAGAGTGTGGAGCGGTTTGTGCATAGTCGTGAGAGGTAGAAATACTTTGGAGTGCCGACTTGTGAACTTTTGAGACTTCCGAGGTTTCTACAGTGAAGATGTAGTACACATTTAGAAGTGAATATCTCGCAAGCTATGTGGTCAATCATAGATAATTATGTGCAGTAGGAATCTATTGTTTCACTGTTCTTCAACTTATATTTTATTTAATTGCTGCACCATCAACACCAATAAGTGTTTTGCAGAAATATACGGCATTCTCAAAAGTACTTCTGCTATCGTACTCATAATTTAAAGTCGTTACAATAATACCTGCAGATTTTATTCAATTGCAGCCTTTCATTTATGAATTTCTGTATTAATTCACAATTGCCAAGTGACAGAAATCTTCAACCATTTGATTCATGTATCTATTCATATTGTATACTGTAGACACAGCAGTATTTGGCTTGTAAAGCAGCAACTATGTATCCCAGCCCCTACACAATGAAGCCAGCCAAAACTTTTAATATTTCAACTCTGAGTCGGAGGGTACATAGTTGAGGGCCACCCACAACACACCATCATTCATCATTTATTATTTGAAAGCCCGCAATCAGAGGTTTCTCATCTAGGATTTGTGCCCTGCAAAGTGGTAAATCCTTTGCTCTCTGTTATTCAGTGTCCTATGCAAAGTGTAAAAACGTATGCAAAACCAGTAGAGATTTCTGTAGAGTGGACCTCTCACAAAACACAGTGTGAGATCGGTTTTTGTCACAAGTAGGTTTCTGGAAATAGTGAAATTACGCAGTAATTTTCACAACTAACACTTGTTATCGATAGAGGTCCTAATCTATCACATTAAAGGCAATTTGCGTGGGGGCTCAGAGTCTAAATATGTTGAGTGCAGGTAACAGTAGCAGTTAGTGCATTTAATGCACAGCGGTATTGGAGACATTTGGAACACGTGGTAACCAGTGGCAGCTACAATTACTTCAGGCGACTTCAGTGGCGGACGCAGATCAACAGCAGTACGACAGCAGCTTCTTCAAGCACTCCAGGGCAGTCTTCAATGTTGACTTCCACTACACCGATGGCATCACCATGACTGAGGGAGCCATATCAGATCAGATAAGTACCTGCGCAAATAGTGAAACGGTTTTTAACTCTGAAGTTCAAGCTCCACTTATAGATCTCGTGAATATGAAACAGTCATCTAGTATGTGTAATTCTGAAAATGGAAGTAAGATGGTTAGTCCAAAAGCAGAGCGTGAAAGTGTAGCTAGTAGAAATTCAGGCAAGAGGAATGAATGTGGGGGAGATATTATGTATCAGCTAATGCAAAGGATCCAGGGAATCGCAAATAATATCAGAGCAATTCGAACAGATATGGGCACATTGCAAACGGTTGCGAATACAATTCGGACTGATATGGGTACAATGCAAACTGAAATATGTTCCGCTGAGAAAGAGGAAGTTGAAAAAATTATGGGTAACCTTGAAAAAGCAATTGATGATAAATTAAAATGTGTCCGAATGGATATGGTGAAAATTAGAGACAAAGTTGTAATATTAAAATCTAAAATCGAATCAGTGGAAAAAGATCTTGGGGGAAAAAATGGATAAGATACAGATGGAACTTGGGGGCAAGGTAAGCGACTGTATAAAAGCGCAAGATGCTCATAAAAGCGATATAAATTTAGCAATTAGTGACATTGCCAATTGTGTAGGTGAGGGGGAGAAAGAAGTGAGCAAAATTAAAGATAAAATAGAGAGCAAAATTAAAGATAAAATAGATTCCAGTATCACTAGTGAAAATGAATTTAAAAAACAAATGCAATAGATAAAAAGCGATTTAAATTTGTTAGCCTCCCAACAGGCCACACTGGATATAAATATCCCTTGGGCAAATACCGGATCTGTGAAATGTTACACAGATGACGGAAGAATCACCCAGAAAATTTCTTGGCTGTGTGTAGGGACACTTTTGTTCACAGCATGTAGGATGAAGCGAAAATAAAATACGTTAAACGGCATTTGGAGGGAGACCCACAGTCTTGGGCAAATGTTAGATGTAGTTCGCGCGAATCATACAAAGAGTTCGAAAAGTGTTTTTTGAATAAATTCTGGAGCGAGGCAAAACAGACGCAGATCCAAAACGAATTCTTAAATGGGCCGAGTTACAGGTACGGTAATGAGCCAATGAGAGATTTTTGCAAGTGCGAACTTGGCAAGCTTATGCATGTGAAACATCCGTTGGGGTTTTACCGAAAATCACCACATTAAAAAGGCGATTACCAGAAAATTTGCAGTGGGATCTTGTGCATAGTGCACGTGATTCCATGGACAAATTTATAGAAGTTGTAGAAAAATTAGAGAGGGCTTTGAAGTTCAGACCTCAGAGTAAACCGGGTGGTAGTTATCAAAAAGGGAATCCAAATAATCACCACCAGAATAATAATCATGAGGGAAATCAATAGAATTCTCAGGGAGATAGTAGCTGGAATGAGCAGAATGGTCAGAAAATGAACAGGAGTGATAACTTCTGTGAACAGGATCGAAGTAAAGAATGCAGATTTGATGGGAGAAATTCGCGCGAAGTGCAGTCGTGTAAAATCAGTCAGGAAACTGATGTTTGCCACATCTCAGGTCCAGGGATGGTGATCTACACAGGCGATGAAAAGGACTGGAGATAATGGTAATGGTAGAAATGTTAATAGGTTTGGAGAAAGGCAACAAATATGTAATATGGCAACAAATATGTAATATGGAGTATGCTAAAGAGGAAGGCTATATAGGAGGCTCTTTCAACAAAGCAGGCGCGAACAGCGAAAGCATAGATTTGTGAGAGATTTAAGTAAAAGTAATGGGAATAAATATGCGGGGAATGATGTTAAGTTATCAATGTGTAATGAATGAGAGTGTGAATGGTGACAAATGGAAAGATGCAGTGGTTCAAAAAGAAGTTGAAAAGGAGGTTAATTTTGTGAAAGCAAATTGTGTGGAGAGTTCTGAAGAGGTATTAGCAAACAGTAGCAATTGCAGTAAGGAAGATGTTGTAGTAGCAAGTATTTGTGAATTGGCGAAAAGCATTGATGTTATTGAAGGCAGCGTAGCTTTGGTCTCGCCAGCTGCAAGTGATGGTGATTGTGTTTCAGCGGAAAGCATCAATGTTACTAAGGGAGGCGTAGCATTGGTTTTGGCAGCAGTTGAAGTTAAAAATGTATCAGCGGAGATAGATGATTTCTGTTTAAAGGAACAGAGTAATGATAATTTATGTAATGATGTAAAAGTTACTGGTATTGATACTTCGGAGGAAGGAATTTATGCGTTTCTAGTCATGAATGAAGGCGAAATGAAACTTATTGATGACTGTGTGGATCTAAAACGTTTGTCAGAGTGTGAATATGAGAATGTATGTAAAATAGGGTGCAGGCTTAATCTGGATGTAAGGTGTGTGGAAATGGCAGTGTGTACTGATTTTTGTCTGATCACATTGGAACGTAGCAAGCCTGGAAGTCCCAAAATTGTACAACAAGGTAGCAGCAATTTGTGTACTGTAGTGGCGGTGGATAAAGTTTTGTACGGTTCACATAAAGTTATTTTGTTGATGGAGGAAAGTAAGGTAACTGATGTGAATTTTTGTAGTGATTTAAATGGTGTAGCAGCAGAAAGGAGGATATAAGATGAACATCAACAAAAGCAAAACGAGGATAATGGAAGTAGTTGAATTAAGTCAGGTGATGCTGAGGGAATTAGATTAGGAAATGAGACACTTAAAGTAGTACAGGAGGTTTGCTATTTGGGGAGCAAAATAACTCATGATGGGAGAAGTAGAGAGGATATAAAATGTAGACTGGCAATGGCAAGAAAAGCGTTTCTGAAGAAGAGAAATTTGTTAACATCGAGTATAGATTTAAGTGTCAGGAAGTCGTTTCTGAAAGTATTTGTATGAAGTGTAGCCATGTATGGAAGTGAAACATGGACGATAACCAGTTTGGACAAGAAGAGAATAGAAGCTTTTGAAATGTGGTGCTACAGAAGAATGCTGAAGATTAGATGGGTTGATCACATAACTAATGAGGAGGTATTGAATAGAATTGGGGAGAAGAGGAGTTTGTGGCACAACTTGACAAGAAGAAGGGACCGGTTGGTAGGACATGTTCTGAGGCATCAAGGGATCTCAAATTTAGCATTGGAGGGCAGTGTGGAGGGTAAAAATCATAGAGGGAGACCAAGAGATGAATACACTAAGCAGATTCAGAAGGATGTAGGTTGCAGTAAGTATTGGGAGATGAAGAAGCTTGCACAGGATAGAGTAGCATGGAGAGCTGCATCAAACCAGTCTCAGGACTGAAGACCACAACAACAACAACAACAACAACAACAACATCAGCGGAAAAGGTTGCTGGGATGAATATTTATCATGATGGTGGCTTAGGCATCAATGTATTATTTCAGGAAGATAAAGTGTTTAACAGTGAATTGATGTGTAATTTTGTTGAAGCTGTAAGTGTCGATATTTCAGAGGGGACAAACAGTAAAGTTGTGCATGCTGTGGGTAGTGAATCGGTGAAATGTGTGGAAGAACTAACAGAAAATTTAGAGAGAGCTGAAATAAATAGAGTGGATGGGAATAGTTTGTGTAATGAAGTATGTATGAATTGGTATATGAAGGAGGAGTGTGATTCTAGTGAGACTGATTGGCTTTGGTACGGTAGAACGTTACGGTCATTGCTGTCGCATATGTGAAAATGAGAGAAGTTTAAAATTGCTAATGGTATATAGAGAAAGGGCAGAACTGAAAAGCTGTTCTAATCTGTAATTAGTGACAGTAATTTGGAGGGATAATTTATGTTTATTTGGGGATTCATTAGCAATTTGTTAGTTTATTGTGGCACTGTACGTGTGCAACAGGGGAAAGTTTAGACACAGGGTGCGTGGAGGTCAGTGACTTCGTGAATTTAAGTAAAATATGTATTGATTTATGCTTTGTATAAGAGTGTGGCAAAGAATTTAGTGGTCAGTTTGAAGGGTATTGAAATTGTAATTGTATGTGCATGCAATTTTTTGTGCCTGGAGGTAGGAAGGATTTATTAAGATCAATTAAATAGAACTTCTGGGAATTTGAGCTTACTGTGATTCAGTCGTTTGCCTTGTGACTTTGTTCCTGAAGTATCGTTTTCTGCTGGAGGGAATTGTCAGCGGGGATCCTGGTTGGTTTTGGGAAATGGTTTGCTGACGGGTTTCTACTTTGGTTTTCTCTGTAGACAGATCTGTCACGATAAATGGTGGAATTCAGAACTCCGAGGCAGACACGATTTCTGCGAGGCACTTGGTCAAAATACTGATGTGAGTTGATCAATACTTCATGCGCGAATCCGTGTGAGCATGTGTAGTGCAATGGAAAAAATTAGTGCATGAAGGAGCCTTAGTGCTGAGTGAGTGGCACAAGAAGTGCTTACAAAATCGCACATAAGTAAAAGTGCATTTAAAAATTTTATTTCTTGTCCAAAAAACTGTTTATGCATAACTGAAAGGCAGGCATTTAATTAATATGCCGTTTCATTGATAATTTGTGATAGTTTAAGTTTATTTCAAAATTCATGCTGCTCCCACACCACTACAAAAAGAATCTGTGAACACTATTGGCCTGGCGTTGTAATCATTCTGGCAAGCCAGAATGTTAATAAGTGGATGTGTGTGAGGTAACAGGCAAGTTGTGGCAACCTGAAGATATTCTAAGTTTGGAGTTGGCATGGCCAAACAGGCTGCTCAGCAAGCCGAAGCCTGGCAGCATACACGTGGTGCCAAACATTAGCTGAGCAAGAGTCCCAGCGCATGGTCCAGGCTGATCACTTGGCTGGGAATTCCATGTTGACACCGTGGCGAGGATGGTGCATTGTGTCGATGAAGGAGACTTCTATGTCAGGAGTGCAGACTTTGTGAAACCTTAATGGCAGACATTTCACAGTTCATATAGAAATTAATAGTAGCCAGAGGAATCTTGATACCTCAAAAAGAAACATGTACATTACCATTATTTACATGATGGTTCTGATGGTGTAATCATAGTTTCAATATCATTATTAGTTTAAAGTTTAGCATCTGACAGTAAATTATACAAGTAATGCCCAGAAATGAATTTCCAAAATTTAACGCTTCATCCAATTTCATCGATCGACATGTCTCCAGAAAGCTATTAGTGTAAACCTAAATTGGTATAAATTACAGGCATGTAACTTGAATAGTACATGAGTTATTGGAGGTCAAAATGGCCAATTACTATCAATCACATCAGGCCATAAGTACTCCACAGTGACACGAAAAAGTGGTAGCAACATGTTTATACATATATTTATTCCCCTATATCTTTGTTTATATCTGATATATACTGCTCATGAAGAAACTGGTTAAATAGTTACTGTGTTTTAGAAAGCACGGAGACATTAGGCTACTGGCCTACCTTTTGCTCTATTCCTTTGATATATGCTTATTTAATTTGTATATGTATTTAATAATGTGTGTTAGAGTGTGTTTATGGTCCAGCCATAGGAATATTTATTTAATTTTAAGTTATTTAAATTTAAATCCAGAATTTCGAAAGTGTTTCATTATGTCTGTGTGAGTGCATTGGCTTGAAGACATGGCGCGAGCGCACTAGCCAATCATAGCGCTCGTGAAAGGGGAGACCGGACCGAAGTGGGGGAAGAGTTCGGGGACTACAGGACAGGACATGGGAGGTGCTGGATGGCGCAACGGATGCACAGTGGTGGAGAGACTTGGAGAGTGTGGAGCAGTTTGCATGTGGTCGCGAAAGATAGAAATACTTTGGAGTGCCGACTTGTGAACTTGTGAGATTTCCGAGGTTTCCACGGTGAAGATGTAGAATGCGTTTAGAAGTGAATATCTCAGGAGCTATGTTGTTGTTCATAGCTAATTACGTGCAGTAGGAATCTACTGTCTCCCTGTTATTCAACATAAATTTTATTTAATTGCTGGATGATCGACACCAATAAGTGTTCTGTAGAAATATACGTCAATCTCAAAAGTATTTCTGCTATCGTACTCATCATTTAAAGTCATTAAAATAGTACCTGCAGATTTTATTCAATTGCAATCTTGCATTTATAAATTTCTATATTAATTCGCAGTTGCCAAGTGATAGGAACCTCCGACCATTCGATTCATGTGTCTATTCATATTGTATACTGTAGACTCAGCAGTATTTGGCTTGTAATGTGGCTACTACGTATCTCAGCCCCTAGACAATGAAACCAGCCAAAACTTTTAATATTTCAACTCTGAGTCGGAGGGTGTGTAGTTGAGGGCCATCCACACCATTTCATTTTATTTTTATTTGAAAGCCCGCAAGTTTATGTAGTTAGTGTATTCTTATACACAATCCATCTCAGTCTTTAGTAAGTAGCCAAAGTGAGAAAGTGTGGCAATAAATGAAAAGTTCATATAGTGTAAGTGCAGTTCTTCGTTTACTTTTGTTTCATCATGTAAACACTACCGATTTAATCATTTCTCTGGAAGTTTTGTATTAGTTCGAAACTTTAGGCCTAAACACTAAGAAATTTAATATGTTAATTGAGTTGCCTAGGATGTTACTCTTGTTCAATTTAGACTAAAGCTATAATTTTATTGCCATGAGTGAGCAGAGTATGACTTGTCATATGATTGTTAGTTCCAGCATGTGGTGTGAGGGTTGTTGGATTTTCTTTCGTATGGGTGTTTGCAGAGACATGGGAATTCAGGAAATAAAACAGTCTTATTGGTTTTGGAACTAGATAAAGCAAAACAAGATCTAGAAAGGTTAAGGGAGGAGAAGACGAAGGAGAGGTGGGAAATGACAAGAGGTTACAGAAGAAACAGAAATACGATTTTCTCAGATAGTTTTGTTGTTAATGTGGAAAACAGGTTTGATTTGTTGTCACAGTTGGAAAATGATGAGCCACAAGTAGATTAGGCATAGAAAGGACACAACAAACTTTCAAAAAGAGTTTGAGGAGTAAGAAGTAAGAAAAAGTTGTGAAGAAAAAGAAAGTTTTGTTGTTATGTAGTCCATATGGTAGAGGTGTTGGCCAACTGTTGCAAGCTTCGGATCATAATTTTTTTTATACCTGGTGCAAATCTGGCTCAGGTGATAGAGAATGTAGGTTCACTTTACAAACACCTCACAAAGGAAGACACAGCAGTAATAACACATGGGGCAGGCAATAGCACAGACAGGGACCCTAATTACTAAATTGAGGGTGATCTGGTAAAGACAGCTTCAGCAAACAAAGCATACTGGTGTTGAGCTTGTGTCTGTTCAGAGGTTCCATAACTGGCCTCTTTTACACTCTTCTGTTGGGAGAGTTAATTTAGAGGTGGAACCGCTGCTTGGATCAGGTATCAAGTCTTGTATTGGTGTGGTTCCTGCTGACATGATTCAACTCAACAGGAAAGGAAAGGGGAAACTGTCTGGGATAATAGCAAATAACTTCAGGGGGCACTATCACATTTGGTAAAGTATCAGTGATTTCAAGTGACAGAACTGCAGTTATCTAGGGTAGAAAGGGCAGAAACAAAACATATTGGTTCAAATGGCTCTGAGCACTATGGGACTCAACTGCTGAGGTCATTAGTCCCCTAGAACTTAGAACTAGTTAAACCTAACTAACCTAAGGACATCACAAACATCCATGCCCGAGGCAGGATTCGAACCTGCGACCGTAGCGGTCTTGCGGTTCCAGACTGCAGCGCCTTTAACCGCACGGCCACTTCGGCCGGCCAAACAAAACATATTCAGAGACATGTTGCAAATTACATTTACAATGATAAAACAGGCAGTCATGAAGCAAACTTTATTGTACGTAATTCATGCAATCAGGCCCTGATACTGGAGATGTTCAGAAACTTACCAGAAAAATTAAGTTCATCCAGTTGTAATTCAGCCACTGCACAAAATCAGTTATCCTTATTGCACCAGAATATCCGAGGACTGTGGGGTACGATTAGTGACTTGCTTATTTGTGTTGAAGAACTAGAGTTGAGCATTTACTTTACTTTTTTGTGTCCGGAAACTACAATTTGTTTGCCCAGTATTGGGCAATGTCCAATGCTTCTTCTTTAGCCAGCCACAGATCATCGAGGGTGCATCTGTGGGGGCAGGCAGGGCATTGTAGGAGATGTTCCATGTCCTGTAGAGGGCCGCAGTCGCATTTGTCATCATTTTTGTCCAACAAACCCCATTTGCTCAGATTAGATTTCACAGGAGTCACCCCAGTTCTGATGCGGTTAAGCATTCTCCAGGTTTTC
Source organism: Schistocerca nitens (assembly GCF_023898315.1). Classification (NCBI taxonomy): domain Eukaryota; kingdom Metazoa; phylum Arthropoda; class Insecta; order Orthoptera; family Acrididae; genus Schistocerca; species Schistocerca nitens. Next base: position 533,890,503 of record NC_064621.1, on the reverse strand, counting down.
CAATCACCAGAAACACCGCTTGGTGGGTCCTCTCTTAGTGGATAGTAGATGGGGGGCTCATCTAAGGTACAACTTAGGAAACGGCGTCTGGATTTGAGTCTGCTGGGGCCACACTCTAGGCCAAATATTGAGTGACAGGCATCAAAGGTTTGTTTTAGCTTCTCTTTATGTTCATGGGCTTTCCTGCATGAGTCAGGGTTTGTGAAACCTGCGACCCTGTGAAGATTTTCTATGGGGTTTGGTTTCACGCTGCCTGTCACTATCCTGCATGTTTCATTCAAGCTAACATCTACCTTTTTTGCGTGGGCAGATCTGCACCATACCGGGCAGGCATATTTGGCAGTTGAGAAGCACAAAGCTTGGGCTGAAGTTCTGACCATGGTAGGTTTGGCACCCCATTTGCTATTGGACAGCTTTCTTATTAGGGAGTTTCGTGCTTCTACTTTTTTGCGTGTTTTTTCGCAATGATATTTGTATGTCAATGTTCTGTCCAGCACAACGCCAAGGTAGGTGGGAGCATCTGTGTGTTCTAGTAATGTCCCATCCCAGGTAACATTGAGCCCGTACTTTGCCTGCCTCGAGTTCAGATGGAATGCACTCACTTGAGTTTCGGAGGGATTGGGTATTAGAGAATTGTTTTGTAGTAGGTTGAAATTGTAGAAAGGACGGTTTCTAGTTTCTCCTCGATGGCTTCAAACCTGTTGGCTTGAGCTGTTATTGCCAGGTCGTCTGCATGTACAAAAGTTTTGGTTTTGTCTGGAGTTGGTTGGTCATTTGTGTATATGTTGAATAGGATTTGCACCAACACACTCCCTTGGGCGAGCCCATTTTTCTGATTCCGCCATCGACTCTTTTTCCCCTCAAGCATTACGAAACACTGTCTATTTTGGAGCAGGAATTCGATTATCTTGACTAGGTAGTAGTCTTTCAGGGTCTTGTAGGTTTTATGCAGTAGTGTCCGGTGATCTACTGTATCATAGGCGGAACTTAGGTCGACTAGTGCCAGCCCGGTGATTAGTTTATTCTCAAACCCATCCTCGATATGTTCCGTCAATGCCAGAATTTGACTGGTACAGGACTTTCCAGGTCTAAAACGTCCTTGGTGTCGAATTAGCTTCGAGTCAACAATCTTCTCTATTCTGTTGAGGATCAATCTTTCATAGAGCTTAAACAGGTGGCAGAGAGGGGTTATGGGTCGATAGCTCTTCAGAGACTCTGGGTCCTTCCCAGGTTTAAGGAGAGCCACCAATTTTGACTTCCTCCACAGTTTCGGGATTTGAAAGGTTTCACGACACACGTTAAAAAGTCCAAGTATCCAGTCCCTGGCGCCAAGGCCGAAGTTTTTAATCTGTTCCATGCAAATATCATCAAACCCAGTGGCTTTCCCATTCTTCATGGTATTTATGCCATTGTTCAACTCTCTCATGGTAAATGGTTTCTGGAAGTTGGTGTTTTCCGTTGGCAGTAGGCGTGTGATTTTAGTTTTCTGATGTTTGGAGTTGAACTTGCCGTTTAGAAGGAGTTGGTTGGCCACCTGGTTTGGAGTTACGTTGGCCAGGGCCTTGCTTAGCCTTGGGTCACCATCCAGTTTCTTAATCAGGTTCCAGGCTATTTTGCTACTGTGGGACATATCCATTCTTTCTAGGGTTGCTATCCACTTCTTCTCGCATGCCTCGCTGAGGGCTGACATTAAAGCTGTGCCGCAAGTGATGGTTTCGTCGCTGAATGGGTCTTCCACGAACAATACTTGATACTTCTCCAGGATGTCCTTTGAGGCATTTGAGAGCCCTGGGATATAGTGTTGTCTGTAGCCCCTAGGAATATAGCGTCTAGATACCTTTCACAAAGCCCCAACAAAGATAAGATAATTATTTGGTGTTGGGGTCAGACTGGCTAATTCCTCATCCAGCGCTTGGGAACATTCTGACCACCTAGCCTTTTTAAAGTTGAATCTCCTACGGTAAGGTATTTTGGTTGTTTTGATTGTTGAGTAGACTTGGATTCCAATAGGTCGATGTTGTGTCATTGGGATTGCATCATATACTCTTTTGCAGCAGGTGTCGTGGATGCTCCGGTTGACAAAGCAAATATCGGGATTGTAACCTTGCTTCCAAATTTTGCTGTTGAAGGAGCAGGAGAGCTTCGGGTCGTGGAGAAGTGAGAGGTTATTTGCCTCAGCCCATTGTTCTAGCAGCTGACCATTGGCGTCTGTCTCATCGTAGCCCCAGCTGGTGCTGTGGCTGTTAAAGTCGCCCACAACGAAGTGTGTCCTTTGGTTGTTGAAGCCTTCTGGCGTTGAAATGTGTAAGTTCTGGCCGGGGAGTTTATGTATGGAGCATATTGTAAATGATCCACTCTGTATGGCTAACACTTCAATGTTGTTGGTGGTTGTCTTACTCGTGGAAGAGAGCAGCATCTCAGGTCTGGTAAATATTGCACTCCCATACCTCTGTGAGGTGCTTCTACTGCCAAGCGCATTCCTTTGATATTGGGTCTGTTTGCTGTTTCATCTCTATGCGTTTTGATTGGCATAGCTGCGATATTACATCCTCTTTATTCTTGGTGATTCCCTCGACGTTCAGGCTGACAATCGTCAGGTTTGGCCCTGAAGAGGACCTGTTTTTGTTTTTGGCTTTTGATTGCATTGGTTTCTGGTGGTGGAAGGTTTGGCCGTTGTCTGATTGGGCAACATTTCCAGGGAGCGTCAGCATTTTACTTTCTTCTATGTAGCATGTAAGTAAAATGAACATGTGGAGGCACCTTCGTTGCTCCCCAGCAAATCAGTTGATATAATCTTCCTCTCGGAACATCATGTGACCACTGCTACAGATATGTTAAATGTTACAGCACTTAAGTTACCCGCTTACTTCGGTTGAGAAAATATGGAGAAAGGAGGAGTAGCCACAATTCATGGAACATTTCAAAGCACAGGCACTGGACTCGGTGACTTGTAAACCTAAGGTGTGGTACAGATACGTCGATGATACTTTCGTTCTGTGGAGCTATGGTGAGGAACAGCTCGGTGACTTCCTAAGACACTTGAACAGCCTCCATGCCAACATAAAATTTACCATGGAAGTAGAAAAGGACAAAAAACTACCATTTCTACATGTACTGGTCACAAGGGATGGCAAAAACCTGGGACATAGTGTGTACCAAAAACTGACACACATGGACCAATATCTGCACAAACTATCAAACCACCACCCGAGCCAGAAAAGAGACATGATTCATACGCTCGTAAGGCGGTCAGGAAGAATTTGTGAGCAACAGCACCTCAAACGCAAAATGCAACACCTGGAAAGTGTTCTGAGGAGCAATGGGTACTCCACAAATGATATTAGAAGTGTAACAGAGCCAAACACTCAGCAAAGTAAGAAATCAGAAAAAGAAATGTTGGGTACGGCGATTCTGATGGACAGAATCGACCAAATATTGCACAAACACGGCGTAAAGACAATTTTCAAACCAACAAGGAAGAACAAGGAATGTCTTAGATCGGCAAACAATAAAAGGGACCCACTTGCAATCTTCGTCTTCTTCTTTCTTGGCTCTACAGCTCATGATGAGCCTTGGCCTCTACAATTTCCTTCCATCTCTCTAGGTCCTTTGCCAATACTCTCCAGTTTCTATAGCCCATCTTCCTAAGATCTTCAGTTACTCCATCTTCCCATCTGGCTCTTGGTCGGCCACGTCCTCTCTTCCCTCCTGGCTTTTCTTGTAATATTCTCTTTGTTACTTCTGTATCATTCATGCGAGCCACATGTCCCGCCAACCTCAGTCTGGATGATTTCACTATCCTTCTGATGTGTTGGTCTTTGTATATGGTATACAACTCATGGTTGTATCTCATCCTCCATCTTCCTCTTTCACAGACTGGGCTGATAATTCATCTAAGTACCTTTCTTTCCGATGCATCCAGTAGTTCAATATCTTTAGCTGTTAATGTCCAGGCTTCAGAGGCATATGTAAGCACTGGTCGTATAAGTGATTTATACATAGTTAATTTCGTGGTACGAGTCAGGAGCCTTGAGGATAGAAGTCTTGTTAGGGCAAAATAGGCTCTGTTGGCCAGTATTAATCTCTGCTTAATTTCAAAGGAGGTATCATTTAGATGTGTAACTGTTGGGCCCAGATACTTGAAATGTTCAACTCTCTCAAATGTATAAGTGCCCATTGTTATTACATTTGGCATATTTTCTCTATGTGCTTTTCCAGCTGCCATATATTTTGTTTTTTGTTCATTAATAATTAACCCCATGTTCCTACAGGCCTGTTCAAGAGCTGTAAATGTCTCTTCCATTGCTTTTAGGGGTTCCTGCTATTATATCTATGTCATCTATGTAGGCCAGTATCTGCACCGATTTATAGAAGATCGTTCCTCTGTTCAGAGCGTTTGCATTTCTCATCACTTTCTCCAAGGCGGCATTAAAGAGAAGGCATGCCAATGCATCCCTTTGTCGCACTCCATTTTTAATACTCAATGCGTTGGACATCATTCCTCCTATTCTTACGCTCATTGTCATTCTCACCAGCCTTACCAACTTTCTAGAGATTCCCAGTTCATCTAGAGCTTGATATAACTGCTCTCTATTTATGCTATCATAAGCTGCTTTGAAATCTATAAAGAGGTGATGCATGCCAACTCCGTATTCGTTTGTTTTTTCCAGGATTTGTCTTAAGGTGAATATTTGATCTATGGTTGACTTACCAGGAAGGAATCCGCATTGGTAGGGCCCCATCTCCCTCTGTATGACTGGGAGTATTCTGTCGAATAGTATATTAGAGAGTATTTTATGTCCCAAATTAATTAGTGCGATCCCTCTGTAATTGCCACACTCCATCTTATCTCCTTTCTTATATATAGGGAGATATGATACCCTCTTTCCATTGTTGGGGCATTTTCTCCTCTTCCCATGTTCTGGTAACCCTTTCAGAAGGTTTTGTTCTAGCTCTCTGCCTCCTTGCTTAAACAGTTCTGCTGGAATACCATCTGTCCCTGCCACCTTGTTGTTTTTCAATTTCTTCATGGCAGTTTTCACTTCTTCTATATTTGGTGGGGTAGTGTTGTTGTCTGGGTCCTCTTCCCCATTCGTGTCTGTTGGGTTCTCTGGTATAGTTATTCTAGGGTTGAAGAGACTATCAAAATATCTTTGCCATCTTTCGCATATTCCCTTCCCTTCACTTATTATATTCCCTGTCTCATCTTTTATTAAGATTGTTTTGCTACCACAAGGCTTCCGTGCCGCATTCACCTCTCTATAGAATTTTCTTATGTCATTTTTGCTTCTCATGAGCTCCATTTTTTTGACACTTGCTTTCATCCATTCTCTTCTTTTTTCTTTGGTGAGTCCTCTTTTCAATCCTCCATTTTTCTCTGTATTCTTCTACTATCCTCCTCGTACAGTGTGATTGCAGTGTCCTTCTATATGCTTTGTTCTTTTCTTCAGTTACTATTTCATGTTCAATATCAAACCATGATGGTCTTACTTGTCTTGTCCCAATTCCAAGTATCTCTCTTCCCGATGTCTCCACCATCGTTTTTATTGCTTCCCACTGATCTTCAATATTGTTATATTCTCCAGCATTTTCCGGAATCCGAGTTATCTTCTCCTGATACTGTTCTCTTACTTCCACTGATTCTAAAGTTGTTACATTATATTTCTGTGCCCTGGGTCGGTCTGCTTTCGCTGTGTTAGATATCCTTGCCCTCGCCCGTGCTCATACCAGAAAATGATCTGTATCTATGTTTGGGCCTTTGAGACTCCTCACGTCCAATAGGTCCGATTTGTGTCTCACATCTATCAACACATGGTCAATCTGGTTTACTGTGTTTCCATTCGGTGAGACCCATGTTCCCTTGTGAATTCCTTTATGTGGGAACAGTGTTGATCCTATTACCATATTTCTAGATGCTGGAAACAGTATAAGCCTTGTTCCGTTATCATTACTTGTTGCGTGTTTGCTGCGGGGGCCAATTATCGGTCTATAAATCTGTTCTTTCCCCACCTGAGCGTTTAGGTCTCCAGCTATTATTTTAATATCATGCCCTGGGAACTCATCATATACTCTTTCCAAAGATTCATAGAATACTTCTTTCTCTTCATCTTCAGATTCTTCTGTTGGTGCATTAATTATGGAGTAGGTAAAGAATTTCCCCTTTATCCTGAGTGTTGATAATCTTGGACTAATGGGTGTAAACCCTGTTACCAAATGCTTTAATTGATGATGTACAACAAATCCTGTCCCCAGTTGGTGATTTCTTTCACTGCAGCTATAGAACATGTTCACCTCTTTCTTTTCTAAAACTCCACTCCCTGCCCATCTAATTTTTTGTAGTGCTATTATACTTTGCTTCAGACTCATTATTTGATCTAGCATTACTTTCAGTGCTCCTGGTCAATATAGGGATCTCACATTCCAAGTACCAATATATGGATCTGATCTACGCCTTATATTTCTCTTCTTCCGAATTTTCCCTCCTTCATTTACTTGTATTCCATCCTCTTTGTCCTTTTCCATGCCAGGTCCGTCTTCCTTTATCCGTCCAACTTTAGTTTGTAGAAGTTTCATAACAGTTGTTTTTTACAGAGCAGGCTGTCAACCCTGTGTCCAACCCCTACCAGGGGACGGGTGATTTTTAATCAGGGTTTTCTTCCCTTAACCTTTGGAGACCCAACTCCCAACTGCAAGGCAGCAGTTATTGTTTTGCTATTTTTTGTCCGCCCTGGGTATTTTATTTCCCCAGTGTCCACCATATCTGGTGAACATTCCCCAATCCGCCACCTGGGGAGGCGCCCGATGGGAGACTAGCAACTCCACAAGGGACCCACTTGCAATGTCGGGAGTAAACCGCTTAGCATGCACTTGAGGAAAAGTTTATGTCAGAATGACTGGATGATCAATGAACACCAGGATCAAAGAACATAAGCGACATTGTAGGTTTGGGCAGCTGGAGAAATCGGCCACGGCAGAGCACACGCTGAGTGAGACCGACCATGTAATAAAATTCACCAACACGGAAGTTCTGGCTGTAGAGAAGCAATATCACACTTGCTCGTTCAGAGAAGCTGTAGAAATACACAAACACAGGAATAGCTTCAACAAGAAAGAAGAAACCTTAAGGTAAATGGATCCTGGCTTCCCATACTGCAGCGAGCGACCGTCGCAGGTAGCAAGAGAAGAACTGCACCGGAAATGACCACGGAGAAGCCCTTGGATGTTGGCGCACTAGGTACATATAGTCTGCGGCTGCGAGCTCGGCTCCAGTTCACCACCAGCAATGGAGGGTGAAGCTTTGATAATGCCAGCCACTCATGCTGGTGAAACGTCAGTAAAATCATCAGACAAATGTCGGTTGAAGAACCCGAGACAAAAGCAAATAGGTAGTTTGTCACCAAGTGGCCACAAAAGCCTTAACACTTTTGTAGTAGCCACAATTGTCAGAAACTGTTTTAATTTCAAGAATATTAATATAAATAAATTTTGCTCAGAGCAGCACTTAGAAGCTTGTGCAACACAAGTAGTATTTCGTAAAAATTCCTTTATAATACTAAGTATACACACAGAGCGCATTCAGGAAACTGTAACCTCTTCATAAAAAATCTGGAAGCTGTGTTGTCCAATCTCACAATGCAAAATACAAGGAAACAGCAGTTGCCCATGATTTTAATATGGATTTATTGAAAAACTCTGTCAGTGAACAGTTATTGCAGTCTGTAACATTGTCATTCAATTTAATTCCTACTGTGAACTTCACAACTACAGTATGTAAATGCCCTGAGACTGCAATTGATAATATCTTTGTTGACAAATCCAGGGGAAAATGTAATATCACAAGACCAATAATAAATAGGCCACCTGATCATGACATGCAACATCTTATGTTAAATATTGAAACTTGTCTGGAGGGTAACAAATCAGCCAAAAAATGAGAATTTTAGGATATTGCTCAAATACATGAAGTGGATAGACATTTACAATATTTCTGACTGAAATGGAAAATACAAAGCATTCGTTAAATTCATTTGAAAATTGTCATTTGAAAATTGTTTTTCACAAAAGTTAATTCAAATCAAACAGAAGTCTAACAATAAACCACAGAGTACACAAGGAATAAAGATATTATGTGGGACAAAAAGAAAACTGTTTCTACCTTCTAAAAACAGCTCTGATTATAGCACTGTAATGCATTACAGACAATATTGCAAAATACTGATGCAATTGATCCAGATGTCAAAGCAGCTTTATTAAGAGAAAAAGATTAGGCAACAAAAGATTAGGCAACAAAATAAAAACTATTTGGGATATAGAGAAGACGGAGACAGGTGGGGCCAGAAAGGAAGCGGAACAGATATCTCTAAATATATATGAGACACTGGTAAGAAGTGCATGTAGCGTTGTTAACCTCTTAAACAAGTACTTTATTTCTATTACTGACAATTTGGGTTTATAAAGTTCAGTAAACAGTGCAATGGAATATCTGAGACAATTCTCCACAAATAACTTCAATAAAATGGAAAGACACTCACTTCTCCAAATGAAGTAGCATCTATAATAAAATCCTTGAAAACAAAGTACTCTAGTGGTTATGAAAATGCATCAATACAACATATCAATAAAGTTAATCAAAGACTGTTCATGTGAGTTGAGTTCTGTCTTATTTGTGTAATCAATCTCTTAATCAGCAGAACATTTCCATACTGACTGAAATGCACTTACGTTAAGCCTCTTTACAAGAAGGGGGATAAAGAGATGCTGTCAAATTACTGAGCAATTTCACTTTTCCTGGTTTTTTCAAAAATTTTAAAGAAGTTGAGTTTGAATGTCTTCTTACGCATCTGACACAAACAATATATAGACAAAGTCATAGTTTGGGTTCCTTAAGGGTTCTCCAATATAGAGAAGGCTATTTACACAGACAGTGAGAATATACTTAATTGATTAGCTAAGAAATTAGAGGCTACTGGTATTTCCTGTGACCTGGCCTTTGCCAGTGTGAATCACAGCAGTTTCTTAAGTAAATTAGAATTTTATGGTGTCACTGGCAGTGCTGCAAAATGGCTTGAATCTTATCTAACTAACAGAAAACAAAGGATGATGTTTCAAAATACCCATGGAATAAGCAATCAGTCATCATCTGATTGAGAATTAATTACATGTGATGTTCCTCAAGGTTCGACCTTGGGTCCATTGCTTTCTCTTGTGTACATTAATGACCTATCATCTGTTACATTGCCAGATGCTAAGTTTGCTTTGTTTGCAGATGATACAAACTTTGCAATAAATAGCAAGTCAAGTCCAGATTTAGATGTGACTGCTAATCAAATTTTCACTGATATTAATAAATGGTTTATAGCTAATTCACTATCAAATTTTGAAAAGTCAGTCCAGAATCTGACCTTACAGCATGGTTATAACATATGATGACATGCAGGTAGAAGAGATTGACAATATTAAATATCTGGGATGACAACTCAATAATAAATTCAGTTGGGAAGGGCATGCCACAGAACTGCTGAAGCACCAAAACATCTCTGTATTTTCAATGTGAATGATGTCTGATGTAAAAAAAACTTGCATACTTTACTTGCTTTCATAGTACTACATCATACTGTATCATATTTTGGGGCAACTAGTCAAACTGAGCAAAAGTTATTAGAGTGCAAAAGCATGTAATAAGTCTCATTTGTGTTGTACGTTCAAGAACATCAAGTAGAAACCTGTTCAAGAAACTGGGTATTCTAACAACTGCTTCTCACTATATTTATTCCTTAATGAAATTTGTTGCAAATGATGTACCTCTATTTCCAACCAATAGCTCCATTACATAGTATCAACACTGGGAATAACAACAACCTACATACAGACCTAAAACTGCTTATGTTGGTCAAAAAAGGGATCCAACATCCACAAACAAACATTTTCAACAAATTGCCAGCAACCATTAAAAAGTTGGTTTCAGATAAAGCACAGTTAGAGTTTGAAAGACTTTTTGGAATGTAACTCCTTCTACTCTATAGATGAATATCGTAAGAGGTATTGTTAGATCAGCTTAAGTAAAAATGTCTACAATATAGGAAAACATAGATCGCTACTTGCTGTAAGGAAGACATGTCAAGTAGCAGACAGGCATGATTAAAAATGACCCCCCAAATTGCCTAACTGTAAAGATTCCATTCTCTGAATCCCATCACTCCTTTAACAATGCCCTAAACCTTTTCAGATTCCACCAATCCCTGGTCCTCACAAAACTGGCAGTCCAAAAACACATCTGCATGGCACAGGCTCCTCTGCTCTCTCCACAAGATACTACTACTCTGCAATACCCAAAACTGAATCCCCAGCTCTCCAGCACTGGAGGAGCATTCCAGACACCACCTCCATAAATTATCCAACCTGCTGACATCCTACTGCCACCTTCGGTCGCCACTATCCAGCACCTATTGCAGCCACAGTTTTCCTCCTGGTTCACCCCTCAACAGCAGCTAAACCCTGCCTAGCTGACCTTTTCAACTTGCCACACCCCCAAAACTCCATACATAAGCCTCCACCACATCCAGAGCCAAAACATTCCCATAATACTGTCGTTAACCTTTCCACCAAAACCCTCAGTTCCATCCAAATTTAACCATGCTGGACTTGTCAAAGACCTACTCTCCTTCCCCTGATCCCTGCAATGGAAGCACTTCTTTGCTGCCAATCCCTCCAACCAAAACCACCCAATTCCAACACTGAACCCTGCCTCTTCCAGTTTGTATCACTATCCAACAGTTATCCCCCCCTCCGACCTAACCACACCACCTGCTGGTCACCTTCCAGAAATTCCTTATCTCCATCTTAGCCTCACCATCCTTCCTCAGGTCCCTTCCTCAAAACACCAACCTTTCAGTAGTAGAAAGAACAGCCATACATAACCACAAAACAAATCCTGACCTAATCATCCTACCTGCAGACCAACACTGTTGTGATCAATCGCAGCGACTATCTGGCAGAAGGCCTCTGCCAACTGTCTGACTCCCATCCCTGAAGTCCAACAAAATCTCCCTACGCCCTTCCCAGACTATCTCCACTGCGTCCATTACCCTCCTCACCCCTTTGAAGCTCACACACCCACCTTCTACATGCTCCCCAAACTCCACAAACCCAACTATCCTGGATGTCCCACTGTGGCTGGCTATTGCACCCCACTGAAAGAATTTTGGCACTCACTGAGAAACACCTCCAACCAACTGCCCATAATCCAGCCTCACACATCAAAGATTCCAACCACTTCCTTCACCAACTCTCCACCATCTCCACTCCATTACCTCCTGGATCCCTACTCCTCACTGTGGACCACACCAACATCCCTCATGCCCATGGTCTTACCGCTATGGAACATTATCTTTCCCAAAGTTCTTCAGACTCCAAACAAACTACTTCATTCCTCATACATCTTTCTAACTTTATCCTAACGCACAACTACTTCTCATTGGAAGGGAAGGTATATAAACAAATCTGCGGCACAGCCATGGGCACCCGCATGGCACCCTCCAATGCCCAACTTTTTATGGTCCATCTTGAGGAGATCTTCGAAGCCTCCCAGAACACCAAATGCCTAGTCTGGTTCAGGTTCATTGATGATCTCCTCATGATCTAGATCCACGGCTGAGACACCCTATCATCATTCCTTCACAACCTCAACACCTCTCCCATCCACTTCAGGTGGTCCTCCCCAAACCAGCATGCCACCTTCCTAGATGTTGACCTCCTTCTCTCTGATGGCTCCACCAACACCTCTGTCCAAATTAACACACCTACCACCAACAGCTCCTGCATTTTGACAGCTGTCATCCCTTTCACACCAAAAAATCCCTCCCATATAGCCTGGTTACACAGGGATGGCATATCTGCAGTGACAAAAACTTCCATGCTCAATATGCTGAGGGTCTCACCAATGCCTTCACAGACAGGACTATCCCCAAGACATAGTCTGCAAACAGATCTCCCATCGCATTTCCCCTCACAACTCCAATCCTTCCACCACCCCCAAAAACCAGCCACGAAGGAGTGTCCCCTCGATCACCCAGTACCATCCAGGACTGGAACAACTGAACCACATCCTTTGCCAGGGCTTTGATTACCTATAATTGTGCCCTGAAACGAGGGACATTCTACTCAAGGTACTTTTCATCTCTCTTAAAGTGGTTTCCTGTCACCCACCCAACCTCCAAAATATCCTAGTCCATCCCCATGCCACTCCCAATTCCAACCCCATGCCACAAGGATCATATTCCTGGGAAGACCAGGTGCAAAACATGCCCAATCTACCCACTCAGCACTTTGTATTCCAGTCCTGTCACGGGTTTATCCTACACCATCAGGGGCCAGGCTAACTGTGATAGCAGCCATGTCATTTACCACTTCTGCTGCAATCATTGCACAGCTTTTTATATTAGTATGACCACCAACCAGCTGTCCACCAGAATGAACGGCCACCACCAAACTGGGGCCAAGAGTAAAATTCACCACCTGTGGCACAACATGCAGCTGAACATAACACACGTGATTTCAATGGCTGCTTCACTACCCGAGCCATCTGGATCCTTCCCTCCATCGCCAGCTTTTCTGAACTATGCAGATGCGAGTTATCGTTACAACACATTCCCCACTACCACAATTATCCTGGCCTCAACCTAGAGTAACATACTGTCCCCACACCCTGAACCCAACAGTTTTCACCCCCTATGTCCTATAAAGTCTTCCCCATTCTCCTCTCCCACCCTGTTTATTTGCACCCCCCTGTCCTTCCCTGCTCCTCTCATTTTTTGTTCCTTTTTTCTCCACCTCCCTGTCCCACAAACTCCAGACACTGTGCCTGTTGGAGTCTAGTCCCTGCATGCTCCACCAGACAGCGTTCATCTCTCTCCCCACCTGCACACTAGTATCCCTTCCCCTTCCCCATCCCCTCCAGACTGCCACTTGCATTCCATGTGATACTGCACTCCGGCCTGAGATGCTACACCACCAGGGGCCAGGCTAACTGTGATAGCAGCCATGTCATTTACCACTTCTGCTGCAATCATTGCACAGCTTTTTATATTAGTATGACCACCAACCAGCTGTCCACCAGAATGAACGGCCACCACCAAACTGGGGCCAAGAGTAAAATACACCACCTGTGGCACAACATGCAGCTGAACATAACACACGTGATTTCAATGGCTGCTTCACTACCCGAGCCATCTGGATCCTTCCCTCCATCGCCAGCTTTTCTGAACTATGCAGATGCGAGTTATCGTTACAACACATTCCCCACTACCACAATTATCCTGGCCTCAACCTAGAGTAACATACTGTCCCCACACCCTGAACCCAACAGTTTTCACCCCCTATGTCCTATAATGTCTTCCCCATTCTCCTCTCCCACCCTGTTTATTTGCACCCCCCTGTCCTTCCCTGCTCCTCTCATTTTTTGTTCCTTTTTTCTCCACCTCCCTGTCCCACAAACTCCAGACACTGTGCCTGTTGGAGTCTAGTCCCTGCATGCTCCACCAGACAGCGTTCATCTCTCTCCCCACCTGCACACTAGTATCCCTTCCCCTTCCCCATCCCCTCCAGATTGCCACTTGCATTCCATGTGATACTGCACTCCGGCCTGAGATGCTGGAATTGGCTGTCATGTGTGCATGAGGTGTGCTTGCTTGCTTGTGGTGTGTATGTGTGTGTGTGTGTTTAATCATGCCTGTCTGCAACTTGACATGGCTTCTTTACAGTAAGTAGACAGTAAGTAGCAATCTACCTTTCCCTACATTGTTGATATTCCTACCTGGAGTTTCCATTGTTTGATTAAGTAAAAATGTCTGTTATATTTCAATTTTTACAGCACTAGGTCACAATAGTCAGGGTTAGGCGTTTTGTGTATGATAAATTTATTAAAAGTGCATAAGCATGTTTCATTCTGACAGTGTATTAATTCTGTAAATATTACCAGTTCCAGTTTACCGTAACATATTCATATATCTTAACAATCTCCTAGCAAATGATCAGAATAGTGAGTACTATATTCAAATGTTCTATGTTTTTTATGTTATACTTTCTGACATTTCCACACCCATGAGAATCATTTCATTTTTGGGTCTATAGAATGAGAGTTGAATCTAAGAGACTCTAATCAATGATCAATAACCACTTACACTTGGAAAAGGGCATGATCACTGGCTTTTGAGGCAGGGGTGGAAGCATTTCCAAAACAGTCAAGTTTGTAAATTGTTAGAGTGCAGCTTTGGTTAAAGTATACCACACATGGCAAAATTGCTATATCTAAAACTGGTGCCTAGGCAACTGTCAAGCACCATGGGTCATAGATGACTGGAGCAAACAACAGCTGTGGAGATGTTTCTGGGCGAATGGATGTGCACTGTTGAGCAACTGATCTCCCAGATGAACCAAGAGGCTACTAACACTGTCACCTCAATGACTGTTCACTGAATGTTGCTGTGTATGGCCCTCCAAAGCAGGTGCCTGATTCACGCACCCATGCTGGCTGCTGTTCATTGGTGACAAAGGCTGGAATTTGCATGACAGTACCACAACTGGACACCTACTGAGTGCTGACAGGTGGCCTTTTCAGATGAATCACATTTTATGGCTCCACTGGACGGATGGCGTTTCGTGTGTACTGCACTGCACCAATCCAGGCTGGAGGAGAGAGCATTATGGTCTGGAGAATGTTTTTGTGACATTATCTGGGTGATCTCATCATTCTGGAAGGCACAATGGAGCAACAGAAGTATGCATCTATCCTTGGGGACCACATCCATCCCTATTCGCTGTTTTGTTTTTCCTTGGCTCAATGGCATCTTATAGCAGGACAACACCACTTGTTACACAGCTCACAGTGTACAAGCAGATTTCAAAAATCACCAGGATGAGTTTACCATATTCCCATGGCCACCAAATTTCCCAGATTTAAACCCAGCTGAGAACCCGCGGGGCCATCTTGATTGAGATTATCGCACCATGGGTCCCCAACTGGTAAACCTAGTGCATCTGGATATGACATGGCTCCACATCCCTGTCAGTACCTTCCAGAACCTCAGTGACTCTCTTCCTGCACATCTCATAGAGATCTGCACTGCAAAGGGTGGTTTTTCATGCTTCTGACAAGTGGGCACATTAATGTGCCTGGAGAGTATGTTTAAGAATCTGTATCCCATATTTTACCATTTTACATATACATTCAATACAGTTCCAATAGTTAACTTGTGAATCACTGCTAGATGTCATGTCCACTGCTTTCCAGTTGGTATGCAAGACCAACATGATGTAGCCAAGTGTGATTACCATCACCCTTTAGTGAACATTTTCTATGCTCTTTCAAAACTCTCATTAGCCTCACTTGGCTGGATCATCCCATCAGCTGCAACTTCATGTTGTATTTCATACTTTTGAATAGGATAGGAATTATTTGATATTCAAACAGAAAAATCCGAAGTTCTAAACAGTGTAATTTCTTCAAAGCCGTTTATCAGATTTTGGAGATTAAAATGTTGTTGAATTTGTCTTTATCAGATCTACAACACTAGCAGCATAATTTTAGTTGTATTTGGAAAATAAAGATCTCTTGACATTCATGCCAGTACCCCTGTAATGAATATTTTTACAAACAAATGTACATAATTTGATTAACACTTTCTTACAATTCAACTTTGTGGAATAGATAACTTATAATATCTTAACCCTTTGAATATCAGTGGGGCAATTTCATCCCAAATCATACGGGGCATGTCAGTTCATCATTATGAATTTCTCTGGAAAAAATATATTATGAAAAGTGCACAGTATATTGTTTGGTTACTGCAATCAAAGAGGCCAATAATTTTCTGTGTACAGTGTTAGAAATTTTTCAACATTCTACATATTTCACATCATTGAATCTTTAAAATATGCAGATGTTGGCAATACTGTTTCCGTCTCTCTTGTGTTTATAACAAACAAGTGAGAACTTGCACGAGAATCATTCTGCATAGAGTGTTGTGATCAGTTTGAACTTTTTGTTAGGTACAATGTCAATGAGGAAATACAGTAATCAAAGGGCGAGGTATGTGGACAACGAAAAAAGAAACAAGAAGGTGGCATTTAAGAAAAGTGAAAATCACTTCACAATTGTTGGAAGTCTGTTAGAGGTATTGCAGAAATATCTTGGTTCTCAAGTAACTGTGTTACCATCACATACACTGTGCAGGAATTGCTACACTTGCTATAACAAGAAATTTAGTGATAACCCACCTGAATCATCACTGTCACTGGGATGTGAAACTGAAGGAGTCAGTGCAGATTTTATATTCCTGGGTGTGCAATTGTTGATATGCTGAATGTTAGTATTTCTGTTGCAGCCCCTAATATATCCCCCCATAAACAGCCAGGCAACATAAGTAGCACTAGAAGAAAACAGTATGTACAAAGTAAAGTGGAAGAACTTGAACATGTTTTATAAAAGCAACATGTTCAAAATTTTGTGAAGCATATAACATAAATGCACTTGGTGCAGAACCTAAAGATGGTGACATGTGCATCCAATGTGATGTGTGCTTTCAAAACCTAAACACTGCTATCTCAGCAGCCATCTACACAGAGTTGGTACAATTCCTGACACTGGTCCAGATAGCTACTCCAAGTAGCACATACAGGAATACACATAATTATCACATCTTTTAATTTCAAAAGCTCATAAAATAAAGAATGCAAAAGGTATTTGGGTGTGCCCAGATACCTACTGTTGGCATCCACTGCAAGATGATATGTTTAAGTCACTCTGGGATATTACCTAAGGCTGGTATTACACTATCCAATTTCTTTGTCAAAGTTGATATGTCAAATACTTATGTCAAAGAAATTTGATAGTGTACTAGGGAACTTTGTCAAATCTCACCTTTCTTCAAATAAATACGAGCAAATCCACGGTCTCACCAAAGATTTGATCATAAAAGTCATTCGTCTTCTTTTCACTGCAACGTGAAATGTAACTGCTTGGAGTACTGGCGTTACTGCAGCTATTTGACATCTCTGTAGTGTGTCTGTAAACATGGCTTCAAAATTGGTGTGTTCCTTCGACTTTTTTAATAAACTTGTTTTGAGTAGGCTGGGAGATGAGCAATGGGCAAAGTGCATGCTGTTAATTGTGTGTTGATGGGCAGGTGGAATATGCAACAGGTGACTTTATGTCCGCAATCACGGCTACAGCCATCCACCTCTACATCTGGAAACATGCAGGCAGCTTTTCAGCAAGCCGGAACAGAGGATGTGGTCACACACTAAAATAAAAAATTCTTTCTTAGCTTTACATTCTACTTTGTCTATTTTTGAATTCTGGGTGCCACAAGTTAAAATGTGTTTCATCTGTTTCATACTTTTTATTAATTTTGTAGTTGTTGGAACATTAATTCCATTAATTAAATTATTCAAAAATGAAAGTAGTTGCTGTTGCTCATATAGTGTACTAAATATTTATTTACCATTACATATTCCCCTTTCAGTGCTTTATAAATCGCTTCACACATTTATCACAGGGGGCAAAAGCAAAGACTCATGTGAAGTTATTCTAGGAGCGCTTTCAACATACAAACTTGAGATGGGAACATATTAGATATCTTGGCAACAAACAGACCTGATCTTTTTGAGGAAGTTAATCTACAAGAAGGTATTAGCGATCATAATGTCGTTGGGGCTTCTATGTCAGTGGAAGTTGCCAAAAAACCAAAGAAACGGCGTAGAGTTTTCTTGTTTGGGAAATCAAATAAAAGTGTCATTAATGAATATCTTTATAATCAGCTCCAAGCATTCACCACAGGACACAAAGATATTGAGCATCTTTCGTCGGAATTTAAAGGTACTGTCCACCATGTGCTAGAGAAGTGTGTGCCTAGCAAAAATACATGGGAGGAAAATGATCCACCTTGGTACAACACACATATTAGGAAGTTGCTGAGAAAGCAGAGAATTTTGCACAGTCATTTTAAATGTAGTCACTGCCCTGCTGACAAACAGAAACTATGCAAAACGAAAGCAGCTGTCAAAAGGTCAATGAGAGATTCTTTTAACGAACTTGAAAGCAATATTTTATCTGCAGATTCTAAAAATAACGTCAAAAAATTATGGTCGTACATAAAATATATGAACGCTACAAATAATTCAATACCTTCTCTTGCTGTCAGTACGGGTAATGTAAATGATGATGATAGACAGAAGGCTGAAATTTTAAACCTAGCTTTCAAAAACTCGTTTACGGTAGAGGATTGCAGCACCATTCCCCTTTTCAATTATCGAACAAACACAAGGATGGCTGGCATAGTGTTTAGTGTATCTGGGATTCTAAAACAGTTAAGATCCTTAAACACCAGGAAGGCATCTGGCCCAGACGGTATTCCCGTAAGATTTTACGTTGACTATGCTACAAATATAGTACCATTCTTATCCATCAATGATCTCAGAGATCATTGGAACAGCGGATAGTTCCACGGGACTGGAAGAATGCCCAGGTGATAGCAATCTATAAAAAGGGTAGAAAATCGGATGCACATAATTACCGGCCAATTTCACTTACATCAATTTGTTGTAGAATCATGGAACATATTTTGTGTTCAGACATAATGACTTTTCTAGACTCTGAGAAGCTCATCTGCAGAAACCAGCACGGTTTTAGGGAACAGCGGTCATGCGAGACACAGTTGGCCCTCTTTGTGCACGATATACAACAGGCTCTAGATACCAGCTTCCAGATTGATGCCATTTTTCTCAACTTTCGAAAGGCATTCAACTCAGTTCTGCAATGTTGCTTGCTCCAAAAAGTGCATGCTTACGGCCTATCCAATGACATATGCGGTTGGAGAGATAATTTTCTAACAGACAGGGAGGAGTGTGTCATCCTGACTGGGGTGACTTCAACAAAAATAAGTGTAACTTCAGGTGTGCCCCAGGGCAGTGTAATAGGTCCACTGCTTTTTATGATTTACATAAACGATCTGGTTGATGGTATTGACAGCGGCATTAGACTGTTTGCCGATGATGCTGTAGTCTACAGGAAAGTAGTATCACATGAAAGTTGTGAACAAATCAATGAGGAGTTGCAGAAAATAAATGCGTGGTGTAATGACTGGCAGTTATCTCTCAATATTAGTAAGTGTAACCTACTGCATATAACAAGGCGAAAATCCCCATTAATATATGAGTACAACATAAATGCCCAATCTTTGGAAGCGGTAACATCCATCAAGTATCTGGGTGTGACTATTCAAAATGATCCCAGATGGAATGATCAGATTACACAAGTAACAGGCAAGGCGAACTCTAGATTGCAGTTTATTGGTAGAATCCTGAAGCGATGCAGTCCTTCAACAAAGGAAATAGCTTTCAATATGTTACTTCATCCAGTCTTAGAGTATTGTTCGTCTGTATGGGACCCTTACCAGTTGGGTCTGATTCAAGAGATTGAGAAGGTCCAAAAAAGAGTGGCAAGATTCGTGACTGGTACATTTAAACCATTGCGAGAGCGTTACAAATCTCATAGAAAGTTTGAAGTGGGACACACTTGCAGATTGACGGCGTTCTAAGTGGAAGAGGCTGCTCACTAAATTCCGAAATCCAATTTTTGCCAAGGATGTAGAGCATATATTATTAACACCAACTTTCAAATCGCATAATGATCACCATTCAAAGATAAGGGAAATTAGAGCTCGTACTGAGGCGTTCAGACAGCTGTTTTTCCCTCGTGCGATCCACGAGTGGAACAAAGGGGGGAAAATATTACTTTGGCACAAATTGTGCCCACCACCACACACATCGCTTGGTGGCTAGCGGAGTATATATGTAGGTGTGGATGTAGACACATTTTTGGAACTATTTTGGTTAATGTGCAATGTGATATTCGAGTGCTGTGTTATAAACTAGAGTAGCTCTCTCCTGCTCTCAAGAAATTGCAGTGTCACAGTTTGCTTATCTTCTGCTCATATAGCATTTCTCAAGAGAGTATTCTGTTTTGTAATATGAGAAACCACTTTACTGAGCGAATACTGAAATACACTACCATCCATGTATAAGAATTTTATATATTAAGACTTGATTTCCTCCACTTGCAGCTCTCTTAACAAATTTTGCAGAATGCTTTTATTATCTCAGTGGAATACCTATGGCTTCATCCAAGTATGTTTCCCTTCTTTCTGACACATTTCTTTGAAATACACACACAATGCAATTGTAGTACTAACAGCTGCAGCACATAAGTTGAGCACCACATCAAAGAATTTTGTCAAAGAAATATGATAGTGTAATACCAGCCTAAGTAGTGACAAAGATTGCAGCATGCAAAGTCCTAATCAGGCTGATGTTATCTCTGTTAGTGCACAAGTTAAAGAAATAAAAAGATATACGATAAGATCAGCAAGAGAAGGACATCTCCTAATGAAAAGGACAACACAAATTTAAAAATTGGTCCCACAAAATTCTACTCTTTACAACCAAAATGGGTAAAATGCCAGCCAGTGAAGGAAGTATGTACATGAATTTACTGCACTAATTTCAAATCTTATTTGTTTCACCATAAGTAGTGTCACAGAGAAGAAGTACAAAGAGATGGACCTGATGTTTTTGTGTATATGTCAAGAGCCACAAAATAAATGTTCGTTGCAGGAGTGTGCAGTGTCCTGGTGCTGAAGAGATGAACACTGAAGCATTACATTTCCAGGATACTAACAATGACATAACCAATGTGCCACCTGGGCAGACCCCTGGCGCACTCTCGTGAGCCGCCAAAGAAACAGTACCATTTAAGCAATCGCAAGCAAGTGCTTGGCATATTCTGTAACCAGTATTACTGTTGTCCAACCAATATGTTCAATGCTATGCACAACCTGTACTTTATTCTATTGTATGTGTTATAAGCGGGCCTGTGAATCGTACTGACATGCGATCTCTGAAATTGTACGTGTCAAGGGTGAAGGTACATCACTATGGACTGTGTGAGGGAGGAGAGTTGGTAAAGAAGACAGTGGGGCTAGAGCAGTTTGTTATGGCAGATAGGCATTGGGTCACAAAAGGCATCGCTCTTCATCATATCCGCAGGATTCAGAAGCAAAATCAATCAGCGACATCCTAGAATACTGACACATTAGTTCTTCATTTTAACTTTGAAGAGAACTGGTCTGTTGCTTTGCAGATTGAAGTTCAAAGTTACCACTGGCATACATCACAGGTGTCAATATTCACATGTGTTGTTCACTTTTTTGAAACAGCACACCATTTTGCTATTATCAGTGATGACCTCATTCATGATAGTGCATTTGCATGCTATGCTGTCATCATGATAACTGATGACATAGCAGCGAAAGGCCATACATTTCCTAAACATGTAGACATGACCAATGGTGTAGCATCATGTTTTAAAAACTGCCTTCAGCTTTATGAGCTTGGAAAACATTGTACAGGAATGAAGACAAAAATGGATATTTTCAGTAACAGGTCGTGGAAAAAGTGCATGTGATGGGGTATGAGTTCTCTGTAAACATCTTGCAACAACACTTAATCTCCAGCATGAAGTTGTCGATGCTATAAGAGATGCTATTGGATTTGTACAGACCATATCAAAATTACAACAAAACATGAAACTCTAAATGAAAATACATAAGGTGAATGATGGTAATATTATGAACAGGATAGATTGCTACTTACCATGTAGTGGAGCTGTTGTGTTGCAGACAGGCGCAACAAAAAGACTGCTAACTAGTTAAGCTTTTAACTAAAAGGCATTCTTCTGCCTTAGACAACATTCATACACACATCCACACAAAACACACCTCACACTCTTGCGGGTATGACAATCAGTGGTGTGTGGGACAAATAATTAGTGTCTCTCATAAGCTGCGAGATGTAATTGTCGCCTTTATGATACCAGATGGTCCAGCAAATTCTTTTAGATGGCCATCATCAACAGATCAGTGAGCAGTTCCCATTCTCCAAGTACTGCTCTTGTTGGATCACCCTTGTCCATGTGAAAATTCAGCTCAATGAAGAAAATTCAGGATGGAATAATTACAATATTATAAAAAGAATAGCTTGCTATTCACCATATAGCGGAGATGTTGAGTAACAGATGGGCACAACAAAAGACTACTGAACACAAGCTTTCAGCCAGAAGGCCTTCTTCTGAAACAGACAACATATAGGCACAATATTGTGCCTATCTGCAACTCTGCATCTCCACTATATGGTGAGTGGAAACTTTCCTGTTCATAATATTATTACAACATACAAACACATTCACACAAATGAGAAATTCAGCTCACACACACATAACTGCTGTCTCTTAACTGCTGAGGCCAGACCGTGAGCAACTGCAAGTGACGGGAGAAGCAATCTGGGTAGGGGGGGGGGGGGGGGGGGGGTAAGGAGGAGGCCTGGAGGTGAAGGGATATCAGGGTAAGGGTGGGGGACAGTAAAGTGCTGCTTGTGGAAGCATAGAGGGATAATGTGGAGAGAGGGTACGACAGCTAGGTGCAGTCGGGAGGTTGGACAGAGGGTGAGGTAGGGGGGCAGAAAAAGAGAGAAGTAAAAAGACTGTGGGTGCACATGTGGAACAGAAGGCTGTGTAGTGCTGGAGTGGAAACAGGGAGGTGGCAGGTGAGTGAAGAACAATGACTAATGACGATTGAGGCCAGGAAGGTTACGAGAGTGTAGGATATATTGCACAGAGAGTTCCTGCTGCGCAATTCAGAAAAGCTGGTGTTGGTAGCAAGGATCCAGATGGCACGGTCTGCGAAACACTCATTAAAACAAAGAATGCTGTGTTGGGCAGTGTGCTCAGCAACTGAGTGGTCCAGCTGTTTTTTGGCCACAGTTTGTTGGTGGCCATTCAGTACAGCTTGTTGGTTGTCATGCCCATGTAGAACAAAGCACAGTGGTTGCAGCTTAGCTTGTAGATCACATGACTGTATTCACAGGTAGCCCCACCTTTGATGGGATAGGTGATGCTTGTAACTGGACTGGAGTAGGTGGTGGTGGGAGAAGGTATGGGACAGGTCTTGCATCTAGGTCTATCACAAGGATATGAGCCATGAGGCAAGAGGTTGGGAGTAGGGGTTGTGCAGGGATGGGTGGGGGTAACAATGAGCGGAGGAATACCACTATGGGAGGGGTGGGAAGGATAGTGAATAGGACATTCCCTATTTCAGGGCATGACAAGAGATAGACGAAACCCTGGTGAAGAATGTGATTCATTGCTCCAGTCCTGGTTGGTACTGATCACAAGAGGAATCCTCCTCTGTGGCTGGACAGTGGGACTTTGGAAGGTGATGGATGACTGGAGAGAAAAGACATGGGAGAGCTTTTCTGTAAAGGTTGGGAAGGTAATTACAGTCTGTGAAGGCCTCTGTGAGACCGTTGGTATATTTGAAAAGGGTCTGTTCATTACTACAGTTGCAACAGCCATGGGTGGCTAGGCAGTACGGAAGGGAATTCTTGATATGGAATGGGTGGCAACTGTTGAAATAGAGGTATTGCTGGTGTTGGTATGTTCAGTATGGACAGAGGTACTGATGGAGCCATCTTTGAGATGGAGTTCATCATCAAGGAAAGTGGCTTGTTGGATTGAGGAGGACCAGGTGAAGCAAATGGAAGAGATGTTGAAGTTTTGGAGGGTTGTGGATAGAGTGTCCTCACCCTCAATCCAGATCACGAAGATGTCATCAGTGAATCAGAACCAGGTGGGAGATTTGGGATTATGGTTGATTAGGAAAGATTCCTCTAGTTGACCTATGAATAGGATGGCATGCGGATGCCCATTGCCATACTCCAGATTTGTTTTTAGGTGATGCCTTCAAAGGAGAAGAAATTGTGGGTCAGGATGTAGTTGGTCATGGTGACCATGGAGGAGGCTGTAGGTTTTCCCAACCTTTCCCAAAGCCTGACAGATTCCAAACCTGTCCCATACATCCTCCCACTATCACCTACACCAGTCCAGTTACAAGCATCACCTATCCCATGAAAGGCAGGGCTACCTGTGAAACCAGTCACGTGACCTACAAGCTAAGCTCAACCACTGTGCTTTGTTCTACATGGGCATGACAACCAACAAGCTGTATGTCCACATGAATGCCACCAACAAACTGTGGCCAAAAACAGTTGGATCACCAGTTGCTGAGCACACTATCTGACACAATGTTCATTTTAATGAGTGCTTCGCAGCATGTGCCATCTAGATCCTTCATACCAACACCAGCTTTTCTGAACTGTGCAGGCAGGAACTCTTCCTGCAATATATCATATGTTTCCGTAACCATTCTGGCCTCATTCTTGGTTAGTCACTGTCCTTCACCCACCTACCCCTTCCCTGTTCCCACTCCAGCACTGCACAGCCTTCTATTCCACATGTGCATCCACATCTTTTTACTCCTCTCTTTTCCTGCTCCCCCCTTCCCCACCCTCTGTCCATCCTCCTGACCGCACCTAGCTGTTCTATCCTCTCTCCAAATCATTCCTCTATGCACCCACAAGCAGCACTTTACCATCCCCCACCATTATCCTGATATCCCCTAAACTTCAAGCCTCCTCCTTACTCCTCACCACCCAAATTGCTTCTCCCGTCATGCTCAATTGCTCGCGGTCTGGCCTCGGCAGTTAGAGATAGCAGTTACGTGTGTGTGAGCTGCAATTGTGTGAATGTGTGTGTAGGTTGTCTATTTCAGAAAAAGGCCTTCTGGCTGAAGCATATGTGTTCAGTAGTCTTTTTGTTGTGCCTGCCTGTGACTCAACATCTCCACTATATGGGAAGCAGAAATCTATTCTTTTCAAATTGTCAAGTTTAATGAGGAGCAGATGATAAAAACAAATGAATTCTTTTCAACGGCGCAGTGTTGACTGTAACAGTGTGGGTAATTTTGATCTGTTGAATGTCATAAAGAAGTAAAATCGTGATAGAAGACTGTAAAAATTTGTGAATAATATCAGAAACAGAATAATGCATATACAAAGCTATTTTCTATGTCTATTTTTTTTTAAATAAAATGCGTGAACAAAATGTGTAATTGTTTCCCACTCACTTACAAGGCTGCAAAATAATTCTTTTGACTAAGATAAACCAGTTTTGCATTACATTTACTCAACATCAGCAGTCAATTTAAATTTTTAAATGTTCAGGATTTTTTGACCTTGAGAGTAACTATGTCTAAAAAAAATTCTCAAATTTTGCAGCACAAAAAACTGCCCACTCTGATTGGACATTCCATTAGTACAATGACAAATTAAAGTAACATGCAATTTTCAGAACGTTCAGGACTGGGGTTGTAAACAAAATAATTTACAAAGAATCAGAAAATTTCAGATTCTCTCATCTCTATACATGGAAATACTTTGATATTTTAAGAATTTCAGGCATTAATGTCATAGTTCAGTGCAGTCTTTCCACTTTATCATTTCTCAAGACAGTTATCATCCTGTGACTATTCATATTTTCAAAACATAATTTTGTAGTTTGCTGAAATTTATATATTTTCATAGGTATCCTTCCAAATTAGAGATGAAAAAAAAGCTAAGAAATGTGTATTTATTAATCATGTCTGATAGTGCTGTGAACAAGGTTTTTACCAAAAAAAATTCAGATCTCTATCGATTATAGTTTTTTATTGCCATTTTTTTATTTTCCCTTTCATTATGACAGTTTCACAAATGTTCTCATTTAGAGAGGTCTATTACATTTCAACAAATTATTAGAAAATCAAAATATTTTAGTTTTTGATAGGTGTCATGTGGAATTTCGATATATTTTTTTTTCCAAAATTTTGAAATAATGATGTGACACATTCACTATTGACCTGTATGATTTCAGATGAATTTTCCCAATGGTTTCCACCTGAACCCAACATTTCATTGATTTTTTTAAGTACAAGAGGTGCATTGTAGCAGTCACTTACAGCATTCAAAGCAACAGTCGGCATGGTTTTCTGTACTACTGCTTTATAAGTGGTTTTGAAATGAAACCATTGGTGCACAAGTACTCTTTATGTGAACTTCTTAAGTATTAGGTCCATTTTTGCTTGCTTGTTATTTGGAACTATAATTTATTGAAGGCATTAAGAGTTCAGAGATCTGAGATTGCGATACAAAAAATGCAAAATTGCTTTCAAATATATCTCAAGAAATGATGGATGGCTGAAAGCTGTATGTTCCAGTGGTTCCAAAGTGAAGCACAATCTTATAAAATTGACTGTTTACTTTTCACCAATTTCTCCTTGTATTCATTGCTTACAATGGTAAAAAGGTTAATTCTGTGAAAAAAATAAAATTATATTTTAAAGTGACACCGCCTCCTTAAAATAACTGATTGTTTACTTTTTGATAATTTCTTCTTATATTCATTGCATACTATGATGACAAAGGTCAATTTTGCGAAACATTTTTAAATTAATTTTTTCTGTAATATTGGGACTCAAATGATTAAGATTAATGGATTGTATGTGACTGATACTGTATTAATATCAGTTAGTAAATAATTTAGGGAGTAAATAAGACAACTCATTGAACAGTGGAAGTACTGGGTCATCAACAAGTACTCACTCACCCTCGCACACACATGCACACGTGGATGCGCACACACACACACACACACACACACACACACACACACACACAACTGTAATCTTTGCCACACATTAGCATTCGCAAGGGCACTAGTGCGCAAGCACCCACACAGACTCATATATTCTCTGTGCAGCTACTTTGTGCTGTCACAATGTAGCTGCACAGATATATGTGTGTGTGCTTGTGTGTGTGTGTGTGTGTGTGAGAGAGAGAGAGATAGAGAGAGAGAGAGAGAGAGAGATTCCAGCTTGTTAAAGGATTTGTCTGAAAGCTAGCAAAGTTTTCATTCTATTTTGGGTGCCTGTTTTCAAGCCAAGACTTCCACTATTCAGTGAGTTGTCTCCTTTACACCTAAATTATTTACATTTGTGCACAACTACCCTTACCATATTTACATCAGATAGTGTTACTCAATTAAAACATGTTCATACAGAAATGTTTTTTAAAGTTGTGATAATTTGACTTTCCCATCCTAATATATATATATATATATATATATATATATATATATATATATATATATATATATATATATATATGAAACAATTTGAATATATTTAAGACTTGGTAAGAAATGCAAATGTGCACTCTCATAAAACAATATACATAAGAACCAATAAACATCTGTATCACAGACTGAAATTCTGAAAGTCTTTTTTTCTGCAAGAAAAATATAGGAGAATACCATAACAAATTTAAAGAAATCTATAGGCTGGGAAATAACACGTGATTAGCTGACATGTACATGTAGATTGATGTGGAGGCCATATTATTGCTTAACCCATGTAATTCTGCTAATACAAAATTTGTTCTATATCAAAAGAACATTTTTTGTTTATAATGTGACACAATAGAAGTGAATGAAATTAAAAAAAAATCTGTTCTAACTGCACTTTCTCTATATTTTTATTACAAACAACATATTTATTATGCGCCTCAAATCACATTGCTGTTGTTTTTCCTCCTTTCCTCTTCATATCACTTTTCGCATATGGGAGATTCTGGTTTAGTGTCCTATTGACAATAAGGTAATGAGGGTGCACATGTTTAGAGTGGATAAGGATGGAGTAGAAAATTTTCAAAGGAGCAGTCCTGGCAGTCATCTTAAACAATTAATTGAAAGGATGGAAAGCCTAAATCTGGATGGTCAAAAAGAGATCTGAACCTACTCCTGCAATACAAAATATTCACTTGTGAAATTGTTTGTAATCAATATGAGTTTAGATTCCATTTTTGAAACATTTCTTTATGCTTGACTAAAATAGGGTTTAAATATATTATATAAACAAGGACAGACAAGGATAACTTAATTATATTTTAATAAAGCATCTCGTAACAATTGCCCTAATTCTACATACATTTCTAACAATCATATAAAATTGATCAATAAGCTTAATTAATCTAAAAGCTAGCTACAAAATAATCTCCTACAGTGAAAGCTTTGGTAAATGCTACACACTAATGGCAAAACAAAGTTAATAAATACTTGTGAAATATCAATGTATGAAAAGATGGTACAAATGGCTCTGCTCTCAATAGATATATGCTTTAAAATAAATATTCTGTATCACACTTACAATCTATTACTGTGTTACAAATCATTGCAGACTAGTCTGATCAATGTGATGACACAGCAAAACCTTTTCCAACCAAATAAGATATGGGAAATGTCATATGCTACTGATGATCTGCAAATTTCTGTCTGGAGACTCTGAAAAAACAACAAAATTTTATGAAACAGAAAGTCACTCAAAGCTTGTACATCACAAAATTTTCATAAATGTCAATCATATACATGTAATGAATTCAAAAGTTCAAATAAAATAATCTGTAGAATAGTTTTGGGACATGGATCCATGTAGGGAGTGTAAGGTGAACATAAAGCAGGCTCTTACTTGTATATTTTCATGTCTTCCCGATTTTTTCAAGGTCCTACATAGTTACTTTTTGTATTACTGTTTTATGAATTTATGATTTAACTGTCCCACTTCTTAGCTAGAAAACAGTAACTGTATTAGAAACACATTTTCAGTTTTATGGATATAAAGCTTTCCTTTCACAGCATGTCAATGCAATACACTTCTCTCAGTTTTCTTGCCTTGTGAATTTGCAACATGTCCATAACATTTTGGAAGGCATGAACTCTTCCCATTTTCACCAGACACACTCTGCAAATTAATGCAGCATAAAACCCAAGAAAATTTTTTTGCAACTTCTTAATGTATCCTTAGTAAACAATTTAGAAGCTGCCGGATATTTAAAAAAAATCAGTTTGAAAGTTGGGCTTTCCAGTAACAACTCTTGCAAAGTCATTAATATTCTAAAACCAAAAATCTCCTAGTACTGTGAAAAATAATATCTCTCCTAACTATTAACTGCTATGGACTGTCTCTTAGACCACTACGATTTTTTTGTCTCGTGATATTTCACACACACCTGCAAAGCGGAACGGACTCTTCTGTGTACCTTCCTATGGGACTGTGCCAAAACTACATGTGCCAAAACTTTCACATTATTGCTGCTCTTTGTGTCGTATTTATGGGCCTTGAGAGGGTTCACAGATGTACCATAGTGTTTGCGTGTCATCGTTCTGTTGAATGCTACTTTTTCTCTATGGCGGGGACAGCTGGACCTTCTATGCAATGTGCATGTAAGACAGATATGGATGTTCAAGAACATCCCAGTGAATTCTCAGGTGAAGACTTAACCAACAGTGATGATGATCCTGATTTCAAGATATTTAGTGATCACAACACTAATTCAGAGCAGAACACAAAGTGACAAAGATGTGACAGCAAATGACGATGGAGAAAGTTACTTCTTTGGTAAGAGAAGATGTTTTCGCTGGAGAAAACAGACTACATGATTAGTTTGTACTTGTTATTTTGAAAATAAAATATGGCAAAGTTTCTCTCTTTCTTGAATTATGGAGTGCAATAGTCACTCTGCATTGAAACAAGAAGCACTAAACTCAAAGCTGACTTTTCATAAAACTTCTCATAAACGAAGTGCGTTTTTCCAACTAGTATGTTGTGAATCTGTAATATTATCTTCTGATGATAATATGTGAGTGAGTAGACCTAATTATCTACTGTTATTTTCATAATACACAAATTAACAAGCTACCACACATTCTGCTGTGTCTGAGGTTATCTATCTATTGTTATTTTCATAACACACAAATTAAAAATATATCACAAATTCTGCTGTGTCTAAACATTTTAAATCCTGCACTGTTTAAAAACATCCAAATTTCCACAAAGTCTACTTCTCAGAAGTGTAATGAATGACAGGAAGTCAAGGAAAAAAATATTCAGCAAAACACTGGTTTTGTACACAAAAAATAAAAATGCAGTCTGAGAGACCCCTCCATAGAACTGTGTCCCTGTCGATGTCCATAGCAGTTAAGGGCTCTGCCTATGTTCATTCTAAATAAAATAAGCATTCACTCCAGCAGTGCATTGATAATTATTTTGCTTGGCCAGAACATATTATAACAACCAGAGCAGGCTGTTCCAGCTCATATGCCTGTTGGTGGGCTGCAAGGCGCCTGCGGGAACAGGTAAGCAGCGGTGGGCAAACGGCTGACGCAGAGGGAATCAGGCAGCCAGACCGTAGCTTACATGTCCGTTCCGCACTGATCGAACACGCACAGACAAGTGTGGCCAAGTGGATCGTTCATGCAAAACGGGCATATGATTGGGCTACCTAGCACATAGCCTATACCATCTGTGCCTACCCAGAAGCAAACCAAGAGGCCATCTTGCCCAAAAGGAAAGCACTAGAACTACAGATGGCTCTGGAACAGCATGAACCAGAAAATAAGTATCACCCACCTGAATACCAAAATTATAAAATTGTAAAAATGGTTGCAGAAGTGGTTTCCTATGTTTCTATAATACATTTTGCAATATGCCTGATAATCATCCTAAAATAATTTTTCATAAGCACCTTTCATTGATGAAACTGTTAAAAACAGAAACAGATAATATTAGTTACTTTGTAACACCAACACTTTATGTCATCATAATTTTAAATCACTAGTAGATAATATTTTACTTATATCTGTGTATATTTCATTACTTTAGTTCCACATTACAAACCATTTCTATACATGCAAAGCAATCTGTGAAAATACTGTATGGGTTGATCTATGTATAAGGTCGATAGAATTGTAAAGATAGGACAGAAAAACTGGAGGGAAGTACCTCTGATTTTGAGAGACAAACATGAGCAATGTGAAATGTGGAAGGCATGCAGAGAGTACACCAAATGCGGACAAAGCACCAGTCAGTAGTCAGCCATCATAGTGAACACATCTCTGATTGTATGTGGAGGCTCCATGGAAACTCCATAAAATTAAAGATGTGGAATACGTAAACAGTGCTCCGTGGCAACTGTTTATAAGAAGAAAAGCCATGTGTGAGCCTTGTAAGCACTGAGACTGAAACTTCATAATATCTCATGATATCAATAAAGATCTTTGCATCATCACATCCAAGCAATGTAATGCTTTGTTTAGCATTGTAAATGACATGATCCAGTATCTAGGTGTGCATACACTTAATCAGTCACTGAAATTTTGGGTTCAATTGTGCAATTTCTTTATTCATTAAAAAGTAAGTCTGATATGAGACTGGTGGCCATAAGTTTACCTCACTGCAATGTGTAATTACAGATTTGTGTGATCTAACAAAAACAATTGTTTCGCACACTAAGTACAGTATGTTTTGGAGAGAATTAATTATCTTTGAGTCTGATTGCCTGATTAACCATTAGCAAAATGATAACAATCTAACTTTTTTTTTTTGTAGAATAACAGCTCACACAACCTATAGAGAAGTGTTGTGTAAAGGATAGTGTTATAACTTGTCTGTTTCATTTGGATGTCATATGAAGTGAATGGACCTTGGTAGACTCATGAGCAGGACATGTGTCATGCAACTGTCACCATACATTTTTTTCAGACGTGTCACTTGACACTGACATTTCCTATTCCATCAAATGCAGGGCCTCCATGGAACGAAAGTCTACAGGTATATACATAAAACCAAGAGCAGACTATCCACACTCAGAAATAATCAGCATAATTCTGTTACCAAAAGATGAATCCAGAACCCAGATGTAGAGCACATGGTAAAATATAATGTGACTGACTTTATTGGTTACTACACAACTTGTGCTATTTGCTGTCTCCTCTCAGATACCAGCTTCACTCGACAGTGCAGATGGAAGCTCTTTCATTCACCATTCATCGTGTTCCCCAGATTCCACCAAGAAGGAGCATCTTCAGGGATGTGAAGTGATTCAAGACAAACATTAACATAAGACAAAGACATCACAGAAACATAATCTGTACAGTGTATTAACAGTAATTATCACTATACTGCTTAGTACCATTCATACTTGTGCAATCGAAATTTAACGAGTAAAATAATAAGACAGCTGCTTCTTTGAAACAAGCTGCTACCTCCTCAGCATCACTATATAGCTGCTGTTTGTCTACTATTAGAAGCTTAATATTTACTTAATTACAAGTGTATTTTTCAAGGAAAATATATTTACATCTTTAAATACTGAGTCCTCTAGTACAGACAGTGTTAGAAGATTCCTGACAGCTCTTAGGACTATAGTCAACTTTCATCTATGAAGCGCTAATGGCTGGAGGTGAAAACAATAGCTATCTACAGAGCTGTGACAACAATGAGGCATTGCCATAGAGACATTTACAAAATTGTGTCATGTGACTGGCTGAGGTTGGCTTGAAAAGCTGCTGTGTCCAGCCCAACTGTCAGGGGCCAACTTGCACCAACTCAGCTATATATCTCATACATTATCACTTAAACATTATTACTTAACATACACCTTTACAATACACACTGCAATGTGCCATCTAGCTATCAGAGGTTTTCAATCACTGAATCTAGATATTCAGGTAATTTTTAGAAAGAGTGGCTAAGAAGTGTGTTTTTAACTTTCTTTTGAACTGGTAGGGATAACCAATTTCTTGCTTAACTCAGATGGGACATTGCTGAATATCTTATTACCAAAGCACCAGATGACTATGACTAAAGTGCAGCAACTAATGGAGGTCCAGTGTGGGCTGCAATAATTGTATAGCAGCAAAACTTGGTAGATATGCTAATGCGTTAATGTGGAACTGATTTGCCCCGCAAAACAATTAGTTCTGATTTTGGGCACCAGGTGCAAATCTGACACTGTTTGTATGATGGTATGACATCCACGCTGTCATTTTCCAAGCAACAACGTGAGTGAACAGTATGGCTATCGAAAAGAGAGATTGTGCACTGTTAGTGAAACTGTTATTTGTGAACAGTGGCAATTACAGTGCTGCACTGAGAAAATACTGCCGACAAACATCTGAGGAGAGGCCCCATGTCATTATGTGGTTTAAAGATGATAATGAAATTCGAAAACATGGGTAAGCTTAGTGGGGCACCTAGAAGAAAAGGCGCCCTAGCATCTCTTCGATGGCTCCAGTTTTCATACTGAACAAATTGTGTAAGCAGTGGCTAATAATAAAATCAACATTATTCCCTTCTCACTTGTCTGACCTTTCCTGCCTACATACCTAATCCATCACATATGGAAACATTTCTACAAGTCTTTCTTGCATTCACAGCATCAGATTGGCACCTGGTGGCCAAAATTGGAACTAATTTTTTTCCACTGTAAATCAGTTTTTCATTAACGCATTAGAAAATTTACCAAGTTATGTTGCCATATGATAATTACAGTACACACTGGACCTCCATGAGTAGTTGCACTTTAATTATAATCTCCTGGTACATACACCCTTTTGAATCCTGGAAAAGGACACCAAAGTCTACATGAAAATTATTTTTGTGCCTTGTATTGTGAGTGTATATATCACAGTTCAGTTGAAAATGGTCTTTATTATAAGCAACAAAAATTATTGAAAGTAAATGTATGGAAAGGAAGCATAAGAATTCCAAGATCCTTAAAAAAGCTTCTGCAGGATTTACAGTTACCTGCTTTGTATAATGTTTTTCTTACTGCTCACTTCTGCTGTACGAACACTTTAGCTCATAAGATAATCCCGTAAAACATGGTGTGAAAATATGCAAAATAAGCCCTTTTCTTTTCAGGTCAACTGAATGAGAGATGTTTCTAAGGCAATAATACACTAAACTGAGGTTTTTTTGTTTTGTTTCATTATTTACAACATGCTCCATTACACACTATTTGTAATACTACATGTATGCATTTTGTGTGTTTGTGGGTGTAGTATACTGTTTGTGTTGGCTGATGATGACGAGAGAAGGGACAGGGCAAAACCAGGTGCCGGCACATAGCCTACTCCTCACGAATAGCTCCATAGGGGATGAGAGAGTGTGGAGATGTCTGCTATTTAAACCAGGATGTTGGCACAAAATATGGTGATCATGAACTTTATGCAAATACTGGCACTGAAATTTTTTTCCACCACCAGTATTTGAA
Organism: Schistocerca nitens; assembly: GCF_023898315.1. NCBI lineage: Eukaryota > Metazoa > Arthropoda > Insecta > Orthoptera > Acrididae > Schistocerca > Schistocerca nitens. Next base: position 533,856,414 of record NC_064621.1, on the reverse strand, counting down.
CCAGCTTACCCCCAGGTCAAGTGCCACCACACAAGTGTGCATTAGCAACCTGGGCCACAGAGGCGGGTGATAGACTGAGCTTTTCCATTAACATATCTACATGTTTACTCCATTTTTATCTTGTTATCGAGGAGAACCCTGAGAAACACAGTGTACATCATTCAGTGTATGACTATTAACATCTAAAGATGGTCGTTTGGTTGTTTGGAATAGAATAATATGAGTCTTTGTGAAACAAAAAATTAAACTGTTTGGTGTAAACCAATTGTAGACCTTATAGACCTGTGCAGTTATTATCTGAGCTGTGTCTGTGTAATGTCTCTTGCAGCGGTCTCTCCGCGATATTTTCAGAAATTTTATAAATTATTTAACTCAGTACATATCTCGAAATATCTCTTCTTATCTTACCGATTATCAATGCAAAGTAGTTTCAAGCCCAATTATTCCTTGGAGCGTCCATTTACTCCATGGAATAGCTTCTCTGCTATCTATGTTTTCTCTTATGAAAAGAATAGGGACTTCTTGCCGATTAGTCGTGAAAGGAGGATGTATATGTATGTATTGTTGAGCTAGTCGCCATCTTGATGAGATTCTGTATGAGAAGGAATTTAATACATGAACTAAACTAAAGTAAGTGTGTTCGCGTATTATTTAACGGATTATTATTATTGACAGTGTCTGCTTACTACGCTGTGTTGCACGGGATCAGTGGGGAACGTCTGATTTACACTGGACGAACCTGCCGTTTTGTATGCTCAAGATATCCAGTTACTTCAAATAAATGGGCTAACACGGTCTTACCAGCAGATCTCCGGTCTTCCCCATGTGATCACCGAAAGTTAATAATTATTACAAATGTTTCCAGGAGATCGACTGACAATTTTCGTCGCACCGAGACTTCGAAATTGCTTCACTGCCTTATGGAATTTAAGTTAAGCTTAATTTAATCAGGATAGAACAGTATTGAACTGTGTGAATGTGATAAGCCTGCTTTGTCAATGAAAATTCCCTTAATATACACATGTTTTTACTATCCTGATCAGTGAAGCTAAATCAGGCCGGTGTGAGAGAGGTTTTAAATTTTAGAAATATTAAATTTGTCGACCGTGACAGGACTCATTTTTGAGCATTACTTAAACATTGTGTGAATTTTATGTTGCATGTGCACGAGACAAAAGAAGACGAGGCCTGTTCCAGAAGTCACAATTTTGCCACAACCTACGAGAACGTCGTTCAGGCCAGACAATATACAATTAAATTTTTGTAGATAGAAATTTATAATAACTATTTAAATGTCTATCGGTTTGAATCAGATTGATTGGGTTGAGCTTTAGATACGAAGTGTTTATTAGAAGTGAGTATTATGAAAAGTTTAGGTCAGTGACATTATTAACTCAGATGCGAGTGACTTTATATGTTTGTTGTTCTGTGTATTAATGGTTCTTATTAGGGCGGCTTATAAAATGGCAATGCAACAGCAGAGCGAATCACAACAGCCCTCAACTGTTTCTGAGGTTAGTGAAACATTAGACGCTAGCTTAACTGAAGTAGTGCCTAGCGGCAGCATTAGTCAGGCCCCACAACAAAGCTTAAGTGTTTCGATGTCATCTGAGCAGGACGAAATAAACCCATTGACTGTAATCATGCAGCAGTTAACACTGTTAGCCAAAAGTGTAACAGACTTAACTAAAGCGCAAATAGAGACTAAAAGGGAAATAAATGAACAATTAGCAGCCAATCAAGTGAAAGTCCAGGAGCAGTTAGAAGCTAATCAAGCGGAATTAAATAAGTTAGTAGAGAGTTTTCAGAAACTTGATGATAAATTAAATAAAACTGCGGAAGAATTGAAAATTCAGAATGAAAAGACAGAATTAAAATTAGTTGCTCAAATTGAGCAAGTCACTCAGCAGTGTAATGAAAATGCGAAGAAGTTATGCCTAGAGCTAACTGAGTATGTTGCTACTAAGCTTGATACTATTAAAGAGCAGGTCGAGTCAATCCCACAGATAGTTCAAGCACAAGAACAAATGCAATGTTCTATCGCGGTAATTCCGGTATTAGTTGAAGTTCAAGATGAGTTAAAGCAACAAGTAAACGCGATGTCAGCAGATATGCAGGATTTGAGACAATCACAAGGCAAGATCCCGAAGGACATCCAAAATTTGGATAAATCCATAAATAACATAAAGGAGAGACAAGACGAGGTTGATCATAAGGTAAACATTCTCGCGGGAAAATTCTCGCAGTTAAGTTTAGAAAGGAAAAGCATTTCTTCAGACAATATTGAACATACGGTCAGAGCAGCTATACAATCTATGACCGAGAGTTCTGAAGAAAATTTATTTAATAAAGGTTTTCGAGAAGCCAAAGAACAACTAGGCGAAGAACTTAAACAATGGAAAGAAAACATTGAGAGATCTTTAAATCTATCTCGAGAAGATTTGTGTTCCATGCAAGGAAATGAACCTATGACAAGATCTATCAATGAAGCTACATTATTTACCCGATCAAGTACAGACAAGGACATTAATGCACACGTTCGTTTTTGCAATCAACATCAATCACAACACTATGAGGGTAGTCATAATGCCTGTAATTGTAAAAGCAATACTGAGGAGAAAATGCTGAAACAACGTCAATTCCAGATCTACAACCCAGACAAGAAAAATGTTCATCCCGTAGTGTTTATAAGAAGTTTTAGGGGAGTATTGCCAAAAATTTGGAGTGAGTGACAAAAGGTTAGTTTTGTGACCGGTTATATTCAGGGGTCAGGAGCTATATGGGCATCTGATATGATATCAACTTGGGACACATATGAAGATTTTGAACGAGCATTTTTATCCAAATACTGGTCCGAAGGAGTACAAGAATGTTTAAGGCAGGAGGTATTATACCCGGAACCTTTTTCCTTTTCACGTGGGTCTTTAAAGAAATACTTTGAGAAATATATAAACAAATTGCGGTATTGGGATAAGCTTATGCCTCTACAAGACGTGATTGGCATATTAAAATCTCGACTTCCGATCAGCATCAGAAATAGAATGCTGTATATTAATGAGCATGACCTTGACTCTTTCATGACTACGCTTGACACTATAGATATGATCGAGGAAGATGAACATCGGCCAAGACAACCGGTTATGCAGAGGAGAGCGATTGAGGCGCCAAATGCAAACCAGAATGGAAACAGATTTAATAATTATTATACTAGGAATAGTCAGAGGTTCAATGGAAACAATTGCAATGGAAATGGAAATTTCAATAACAGTGCTGCGAGATCACTTATATCATGTGATATTTGTGGACCACTTCCTAGAGCCAGAGGTGGTGTTAAGTACATTACTGGATTCTGTGATGTGTTTACAAAATATGTTAAACTATATCCTATAAAATCAGCAACTGCAAGAGCTGTCGCAGTAAAGTTTGTAAATGACTACATTCCTCATGCAGGGATTCCAAAATCTATAATCTCTGACAATGCGAAGATATTTACTGGATATTTATGGAGAAAATTACTATCACAACTAGGAATAAAACAGATATTTACATCTTGCTATCATCCACAAGGGAATTTAATTGAACGGGTTTTTCGAGAACTAAACAGATTCATGAGAACCTACTGTCATGATAAACAAACTACCTGGATAAACTATTTGACCGAGTTTGAGCAGCTTTTATAATAATTTACCTCATAGTTCTACAAACTTTACCCCGAATGAACTGATGTTCAGAGATAACGAAAGAAACTTTTGGGTAGATAACTTGCCTAAACTCGAGGACACCAAAATGTCATGGGAAGAAAAAATTCGCAATGCTCTCATTAATATTACGGAGAAAGCAAGACAGCGAAGGGAAATCCATGACAGAAACATCAAACGGATTCAGACTTTCAATATCGCACAAAAAATTCTTTTAAGAAGACACATCAAGTCATCAAGGTTGAAGAAGACCATCAGAAAATGGAATCTAATTTATACAGGTCCATATATAATAGTTGATATACCGAATCCTGGTGCGTATTTATTAGCATATCCGGATTCTGGAAGAATAAAAGGATTATTTCCCCATGTAGACCAAAAGAGGTACTTTTAAGGAAAGTATTTCAAATTAAATGAAAAGTCTGTATGAAGTATTTGGGTGTTTAAAAAAAATGTGAAGTGCGAAGGACAGTATGCCTCAGCTACTGTGATAGGTTAAATGACAGCATGCCAAGCATCTGTGATAGTTTAATGAACAGTAAGCGATTGCTTCTGTGATAGTATAGGAATATTTAGATGTTATATCCTAGCCAGTAATGCCACCCGAGCCCGCTGCCAAAAGGTTGGCAGCATCAAAGTCCGGACGCCGTCCGCATAAGCAGCGCCAGCGAGACAGGAAATCACCGCAAGTCTGCGCGCGCCACCGCTGGCTTCAGGTCTTAAGTGCTGGAGTCGCGAGCGCTAGGACAGTTCTGTATTCGCCGCTCAGTTGTATACTCGCCACCGAATTGTGTACTTGCTAGTCAGTTGTGTGTTCATCGCAGCAGAGTTGTTGCTTGTCGTCAGCCGACGCTGACCTAGCCGCTCCGACTCGAACTAGACAGATTTCTGTAGACACGGAGTTCCCTACTGTGTTTCTGTATCTTCGTTAATAAAGATAAGTACCGACTTTTATTTAATCAGAGTGTTTGGGTTTTCATCTTTCTGTTCACTGTTCCAGCGGACCGGTCGGCCCGCTGTTAAAAGTGTGGCGGTGACTTCGTAAGCCGTTTCTACAGCGAATTGTTTGTCGCTACGAACGCCGCCACAAAATTAGAAAAGTAAGTGGAACTGTAGCTATTGCTGCTGTGAAGACTTACGGATTATCCGTCTACACGATGATCACCAAAGAAGCTAGTGCGTGTGAAATAATATACATTCAGGGAGTGTTAATCTCCAGTGAGAATACGTTTACTGAAACTATATGATCGAATACGGCGCTTGCGTGTGAAGTTAGTATTTGTAAACTGACAGTTCACAGGAGAACAAATGAACCGCGTTAGGAAATTAGAATCAATTGCTACTGTCCACAGATATAAAGACTCACTGGATTTTTTTTGGCGCGAGCTAAATTCTATTCAAGAGAATTTAATTAAATAGCTTAGTGTGTGTTTCCCCCCATGAACCATGGACCTTGCCGTTGGTGGGGAGGCTTGCGTGCCTCAGCGATACAGATGGCCGTACCGTAGGTGCAACCACAACGGAGGGGTATCTGTTGAGAGGCCAGACAAACATGTGGTTCCTGAAGAGGGGCAGCAGCCTTTTCAGTAGTTGCAGGGGCAACAGTCTGGATGATTGACTGATCTGGCCTTGTAACATTAACCAAAACGGCCTTGCTGTGCTGGTACTGCGAACGGCTGAAAGCAAGGGGAAACTACAGCCGTAATTTTTCCCGAGGACATGCAGCTCTACTGTATGATTAAATGATGATGGCGTCCTCTTGGGTAAAATATTCCGGAGGTAAAATAGTCCCCCATTCGGATCTCCGGGCGGGGACTACTCAAGAGGACGTCGTTATCAGGAGAAAGAAAACTGGCGTTCTATGGATCGGAGCGTAGAATGTCAGATCACTTAATCGGGCAGGTAGGTTAGAAAATTTGAAAAGGGAAATGGATAGGTTAAAGTTAGATATAGTGGGAATTAGTGAAGTTCGGTGGCAGGAGGAACAAGACTTTTGGTCAGGTGATTACAGGGTTATAAATACAAAATCAAATAGGGGTAATGCAGGAGTAGGTTTAATAATGAATAAAAAAATAGGAGTGCGGGTTAGCTACTACAAACAGCATAGTGAACGCATTATTGTGGCCAAGATAGACACAAAGCCCATGCCTACTACAGTAGTACAAGTTTATATGCCAACTAGCTCTGCAGATGATGAAGAAATAGATGAAATGTAAGACGAGATAAAAGAAATTATTCAGGTAGTGAAGGGAGACGAAAATTTAATAGTCATGGGTGACGAATTCGTCAGTAGGAAAAGGGAGAGAAGGAAACATAGTAGGTGAATATGGATTGGGGGGAAGGAATGAAAGAGGAAGCCGCCTTGTAGAATTTTGCACAGAGCATAACTTAATCATAGCTAACACTTGGTTCAAGAATCATGAAAGGAGGCTGTATACATGGAAGAAGCCAGGAGATACTGACAGGTTTCAGATAGATTATATAATGGTAAGACAGAGGTTTAGGAACCAGGTTTTAAATTGTAAGACATTTCCTGGGGCAGATGTGGATTCTGACCACAATCTATTGGTTATGAACTGCAGATTGAAACTGAAGAAACTGCAAAAAGGTGGGAATTTAAGGAGATGGGACCTGGATAAACTGAAAGAACCAGAGGTTGTAGAGAGTTTCAGGGAGAGCATAAGGGGACAATTGACAGGAATGGGGGAAAGAAATACAGTAGAAGAAGAATGGGTAGCTCTGAGGGATGAAGTGGTGAAGGCAGCAGACGATCAAGTAGGTAAAAAGACGAGGGCTAATAGAAATCGTTGGGTAACAGAAGAAATATTGAATTTAATTGATGAAAGGAGAAAATATAAAAATGCAGTAAATGAAGCAGGCAAAAAGGAATACAAACGTCTCAAAAATGAAATCGACAGGAAGTGCAAAATGGCTAAGCAGGGATGGCTAGAGGACAAATGTAAGGATGTAGAGGCTTGTCTCACTAGGGGTAAGATAGATACTGCCTACAGGAAAATTAAAGAGACCTTTGGAGAGAAGAAAACCACTTGTATGAATATCAAGAGCTCAGATGGAAACCCAGTTCTAAGCAAAGAAGGGAAGGCAGAAAGGTGGAAGGAGTATATAGAGGGTTTATACAAGGGAGATGTACTCGAGGACAATATTATGGAAATGGAAGAGGATGTAGATGAAGACGAAATGGGAGATAAGATACTGCGTGAAGAGTTTGACAGAGCACTGAAAGACCTGAGTCGAAACAAGGCCCCGGGAGTAGACAACATTCCACTAGAACTACTGATGGCCTCGGGAGAGCCAGTCATGACAAAACTCTACCATCTAGTGAGCACGATGTATGAGACAGGTGAAATACCCTCAGACTTCAAGAAGAATATAATAATTCCAATCCCAAAGAAAGCAGGTGTTGACAGATGTGAAAATTACCGAACTATCAGTTTAATAAGTCACAGCTGCAAAATACTAACGCGAATTCTTTACAGACGAATGGAAAAACTGGTAGAAGCCGACCTCGGGGAAGATCAGTTTGGATTCCATAGAAATGTTGGAACACGTGAGGCAATACTGACCTTACGACTTATCTTGGAAGAAAGATTAAGAAAAGGCAAACCTACGTTTCTAGCATTTGTAGACTTAGAGAAAGCTTTTGACAATGTTGACTGGAATACTCTCTTTCAAATTCTGAAGGTGGCAGGGGTAAAATACAGGGAGCGAAAGGCTATTTACAATTTGTACAGAAACCAGATGGCAGTTATAAGAGTCGAGGGGCATGAAAGGGAAGCAGTGGTTGGGAAAGGAGTGAGACAGGGTTGTAGCCTCTCCCCGATGTTATTCAATCTGTATATTGAGCAAGCAGTAAAGGAAACAAAAGAAAAGTTCGGAGTAGGTATTAAAATTCATGGAGAAGAAGTAAAAACTTTGAGGTTCGCCGATGACATTGTAATTCTGTCAGAGACAGCAAAGGACTTGGAAGAGCAGTTGAACGGAATGGACAATGTCTTGAAAGGAGGATATAAGATGAACATCAACAAAAGCAAAACGAGGATAATGGAATGTAGTCAAATTAAGTCAGGTGATGCTGAGGGAATTAGATTAGGAAATGAGACACTTAAAGTAGTAAAGGAGTTTTGCTATTTAGGGAGTAAAATAACCGATGATGGTCGAAGTAGAGAGGATATAAAATGTAGACTGGCAATGGCAAGGAAAGCGTTTCTCAAGAAGAGAAATTTGTTAACATCGAGTATAGATTTAGGTGTCAGGAAGTCGTTTCTGAAAGTATTTGTATGGAGTGTAGCCATGTATGGAAGTGAGACATGGACGATAACTAGTTTGGACAAGAAGAGAATAGAAGCTTTCGAAATGTGGTGCTACAGAAGAATGCTGAAGATAAGGTGGGTAGATCACGTAACTAATGAGGAGGTATTGAATAGGATTGGGGAGAAGAGAAGTTTGTGGCACAACTTGACTAAAAGAAGGGATCGGTTGGTAGGACATGTTTTGAGGCATCAAGGGATCACAAATTTAGCATTGGAGGGCAGCGTGGAGGGTAAAAATCGTAGAGGGAGACCAAGAGATCAATACACTAAGCAGATTCAGAAGGATGTAGGTTGCAGTAGGTACTGGGAGATGAAGAAGCTTGCACAGGATAGAGTAGCATGGAGAGCTGCATCAAACCAGTCTCAGGACTGAAGACCACAACAACAACAACAGTGTGTGTTTATAAAATTAGAGTTAATAAGAAAGTTCTTCATTGAATTTGTAATAATGTGTCATTTTCCAGTTGGATTTGTTTATTGTTATATTGCATTCATATATGCTCATGAGAAAATGTGGCAATTGGAGTATAAAAGAGAAAAATTAATTTCAGCTGGAGAGATCATGCAGCAAGACTTAATTAAACGTTCTCTTTCAGCAAAATTTCATTTTAATCATGTATGAGTAAGATATAATTTTTTTGGAAATTGTATCAAATAATAAAGTTTTTAACATTCTGACATGCTATCCAAATTCGTACTTGAAACCAAATTAGGAAAGATTCAGATCTACTTCCACCTGGAAAAGCCAACGAAAAAACAAATTAAATAAATAAATAATTAAAACCAGGATTAGAACCTTTCGGCTTACTCAAGAAGATGGATGAAATTATCCATGTTTTCAAAATTGTTTTCCGATCTGGAGTTGTGATATTGTGCAACTACAGTATTGATTAAGACACCTAGGTGTGGAAAATATAAGACGAATGGATTTTCCCATTCCTCAGATGGAAGATTGGATGGATCAGGTCCATATTTGAGTTCAAAAATGAATCTGGAGAAATTCGTCTAACCCTTCTCTTCCAGGAATCTTTAATAGTTCACCATTCCTTAGACGAATTTCGATTGTTTCATGCCACAATCCTGAGTACCTGTTCCTGAGGTTCCTTCTGGTCTCTCAAATCCGTTACGTCTCTTGTCCGGTACGCCAATGCAACGCCTGTCCTCCGTGCCGTGTCCCATGTTCCTGTTCGATCAGTTTCACCGCAGTTCAGCAAGACATCGATGAAGAAAAATTTTCAGAAGATTGTAAAAAATTTGCATGTGTAAAGATTTTTTTTTTTTTTGGCTATGAGGCAGATTTTATCTTTCCTATGAATTCTAGAATATCTCTCAAATTTCTAAATTATTCTGTCTTTCCTATCATCTGTGATACCTAGTTGGGGTCTAAGCCTCCAGGTTTTCCGGGGTTTCCCTGTGAAGGCCAGTTCCTGAATAGGTAGACCTGATTAACAACTATATAAGTCCATCTTCCCTGGTTGTGTACGTGGGATGCGGGTATGCCCCAGTACACATGAAAGCAACAACTAGGTATCTAGGTAACGAAGATAACAAATCTCTTTCAATTCTTGTAATCAAAAAAAATTCTTACTAATTTCTTAAAATTTATACGAACGTATGTTCCACAAAATTCTAACGAGTTAGCTAAGCCAATAGTTAGCTCGCAAAGTGGATACATATCAACTTTGCTCGCTGCGAGGGGCGATGTAATGTCTCTTGCAGCGGTCTCTCCGCGATATTTTCAGAAATTTTATAAATTATATAACTCAGTACATATCTCGAAATATCTCTTCTTATCTTACCGATTATCAATGCAAAGTAGTTTCAAGCCCAATTATTCCTTGGAGCGTCCATTTACTCCATGGAATAGCTTCTCTGCTATCTATGTTTTCTCTTATGAAAAGAATAGGGACTTCTTGCCGATTAGTCGTGAAAGGAGGATGTATATGTATGTATTGTTGAGCTAGTCGCCATCTTGATGAGATTCTGTATGAGAAGGAATTTAATACATGAACTAAACTAAAGTAAGTGTGTTCGCGTATTATTTAACGGATTATTATTATTGACAGTGTCTGCTTACTACGCTGTGTTGCACGGGATCAGTGGGGAACGTCTGATTTACACTGGACGAACCTGCCGTTTTGTATGCTCAAGATATCCAGTTACTTCAAATAAATGGGCTAACACGGTCTTACCAGCAGATCTCCGGTCTTCCCCATGTGATCACCGAAAGTTAATAATTATTACAAATGTTTCCAGGAGATCGACTGACAATTTTCGTCGCACCGAGACTTCGAAATTGCTTCACTGCCTTATGGAATTTAAGTTAAGCTTAATTTAATCAGGATAGAACAGTATTGAACGGTGTGAATGTGATAAGCCTGCTTTGTCAATGAAAATTCCCTTAATATACGCATGTTTTTACTATCCTGATCAGTGAAGCTAAATCAGGCCGGTGTGAGAGAGGTTTTAAATTTTAGAAATATTAAATCTGCTATGGCTGAATTTATACTCTTGATTAGTATGTTTGTGTCTTCAGAAACATTACATTTTTAATTGCCCTTTAAAGTCATTGTAAGGTCATTTATGCAGGTGAGAAACAAGAATTGGCCTATAATGACTCCTCTGGCACTCCACACATTATGTTCCTCCATCCAGTCTGTTAATGAGATCTTCTGCTGTCTGTTACGGAGCTAAGATACCAACCAGGTGAGACAGTTTCCATTTATGACAAAACACTTTAGTTTTCTAAGTATAACAATATATGAAAAGGACAGACTGCTACTCACTGTAAAGATGACATGTTGAGCTACAGATAGGCAGAACAAAACAACTGTCACACCTTGAGCTTTTGGCCAAAACCTTCTTCAGGAAGTTAAATACAGACACAGTCACACAAGCAGGCACACCTCAGACACACGTGACTGCAACCTTCCAGCTGCTCTGGCCAGAATGCAGTTGTGTCAGGTTGACTGGAAGCAGCAATCAGGATTAGGGTGCGGAAGGGGGAGGTACAGCAGGGTACAGGTGAGGGACAGAAATAAGCACTGCTGGACAGAGTGGGCAGGGCTAGATAGTGGCAGAACAAGGCTGCCAGGTACAGGGGGAAGGGGAGGGGGGGGGGGGGGACAGGGACCAGAAAAGGAAAGGAGCAGAGTAAGGGAAAGACAGGTAGCTGCATTGGCAGGCAGCAGTGCACAACGAGGGTGAGGGAATGTGAATTTAGAGGGGGCAATAGGACAGAGCAGCGGAAACTATTGGGTGGAGAGTGTACAGGCAGTAGGTTACCATAAGATAATGCCAGGGTGATTTCAGGAGCAGAGAATGTGCTGTAAAGATAACTCCCATTTATTAAGTTCAGAAAGGCTCGTGGTGGAGGGGAGGATCCAGATGGCCTGGGTTGTGAAGAAACATCTGAAATAAAGCATGTTACGTTCATCTACATCTACATCCATACTCCGCAAGCCACCTGACGGTGTGTGGCGGAGTTGTAGAATTTTGGAATACGCATTATGTTTGAGTATAATGACTTTTCTGGAGACTAGAAATTTACTCTGTAGGAATCAGCATGGGTTTCGAAAAAGACGATCATGTGAAACCCAGCTTGTGCTATTCGTTCACGAGACTCAGAGGGCCATAGACAGGGGTTCCCAGGTAGATGTCATGTTTCTTGACTTCCGCAGGGCACTTGATACAGTTCCCCACAGTCATTTAATGAACAAAGTAAGAGCGTATGGACTATCAGACCAATTGTGTGATTGGATTGAAGAGTTCCTAGATAACAGAACGCAGCATATCATTCTCAATGGAGAGAAGTCTTTCGAAGTAAGAGTGATTTTGCGTGTGCAGCAGGGGAGTGTCGTAAGACCATTACTATTCACAATATACATAAATGACCTTGTGGATAACATCAGAAGTTCACTGAGGCTTTTTGCAGATGATGCTGTAGTATATCGAGAGGTTGTAACAATGGAAAATTGAAACTTCCTGGCAGATTAAAACTGTGTGCTGGACCGAGACTCCAACTCGGGACCTTTGCTTTCACGGGCAAGTGCTCTACCATCTGAGCTACCCAAGCACAACTCACACGCCGTCCTCACAGAGACTTGAACTTGGGACTTTTGCCTTTCGCAGGCACTTGTCCGTGAAAGGCAAAAGTCCCGAGTTTGAGTCTTCGTCCGGCACACAGTTTTAATCTGCCAGGAAGTTTCATATCAGCGCACACTCCGCTGCAGAGTGAAAATCTCATTCTGGAATGGAAAATTGTAGTGAAATGCAGGAGGATCTGCAACAAACTGACACATGGTATAGGGAATGGCAATTAAATCTCAATATAGACAAGTGTAACGTGCTTTGAATACATAGAAAGAAAGATCCTTTATCATTTAGTTACACTATAGCAGGTCAGCAAGTGGAAGCAGTTAATTCCATAAATTATCTGGGAGTAGGCATTAGGAGTGATTTAAAATGGAATGATCATATAAAGTTGATCATTGGTAAAGCAGATGCCAGACTGAGATTCAATGGAAGAATCCTAAGGAAATGCAATTCGAAAACAAAGAAAGTAGGTTACAGTACACTTATTCACCCACTGCTTGAATATTGCTCAGCAGTGTGGGATCCGTACCAGATAGGGTTGATAGAAGAGATAGAGAAGATCCAACGGACAGCAGTGCACTTTGTTACAGGATCATTTAGTAATTGCGAAAGCATTACGGAGATGATAGATAAACTCCAGTGGAAGACTTTGCAGCAGAGACGCTTAGTAGCTCGGTACGGGCTTTTGTCGAAGTTTCGAAAACATACCTTCACCGAGGAGTCAAGCAGTATATTGTTCCCTCCTACGTATATCTTGCGAAGAGACTGTGAGGATAAAATCAGAGAGATTAGAGCCCACACAGAGGTATACCGACAATCTTTCTTTCCATGAACAATACGAGACTGGAAGAGAAGGGAGAACCGCTAGAGGTACTCAACGTTCAGCTGTACGTTGTGCCACATGGTGATCCACCTTGTTGTTGGCCACAGTTTGGCAGTTGTGGACAGTTGGTTGGTAGTCATACCAATATAAAAAGCTGTGCAATGATTTAAGCAGCTCTTAGCACAGGTGGTCCAACCTCTGACGAGGTACAATAAGCCTGTGACAGGATTGTAATAGCAAGTGCTATGTGGGTGGATTGGGCAGGTCTTGCACCTGGGTCTCCCACAGGGCAATGATTCCTGTGGCAATGGGTTGGGATTGGGTGATCTAGGGATGAAATAGGATGTTGTGGAGGACGGGTGGTGACAGAACACCACTTTAAGAGGGTTGGGAAGGAACTTAGGTAAGATGTCCCTCATTTCAGGGCACGATGATAGATTATCTTTCATCCGATAGATCTATGACCAGCCCTGAAATGAGGGTCATCCTACCCAAGATCCTTCACACAGCCCTTAAAGTGGTTTTCTGTAACCCGCCAAACCACCACAACTTCCTAGTCCATCCCTATGTCATTCCCAATCCCAACCACTTGCCACAGGGGTCATATCTCTGTGAAAGACCCTGGTGGAAGACCTGACAAATCTACCCACCCAACACTTACTATTCCAGTCCTGTCACAGGCTTATCCTATCCCAGCAGAGGCCGGGTCACTTGTGAATGAATCCATGTCACAGACCAGCTGTGCTGAAGTCACTGCACAGCTTTTTATATTGGTATATCTAGCAAACAGCTGTCCACAAGGATGAATGGCCACTGCCAAACGGTGGCCAAGATCAAAGTGGATCACCCTGTAGCACAACATGGAGTTGAACATAACGTGCTTCATTTCAATGACTGCTTCATAACCTGGGCCATCTGGATCCCTCCCACCATGAGCTTCTATGAGGTGCTATCCTTACATCATATTTCCACTCATGAAATCATCCCGACTCAACCTACAGTAAGCCACCATCCCCACACCTTCCACCCAAGTTTCCACCCCATCTGTCCTATCACCTCCTCCCAATGCAGTCTGCTCGCCTTCACTGTATGCTGCTCTAAGTCAGCACATCTTCCGGACTTTTCCCCTTCTCAGCTCCTCATTCCCCACCCCCACCCCTCCCACAGCCTCCCAGTGCTGCACCTGGCAGTCTTGTTCTGCCACCACTTAGTCCCGGCACACTCTGTACAGCAGTGATGATTACTCCCTCCCCCCCCCCATCCCCTCCTCATACCCTGCTATCCAACCCTCTTCCCTGTCCCACTCGTGATTGCTGCTTCCAGTTGCATTTTGGTCGGAGCAGCCAGAAGATTGCAGTCATGTGCACATCAGGTGTGCTTGCTTGAGTGACTGCATGTTTTTTTTTTTCATTTCTGAAGAAGGCTTTGGCTGAAAGCTCAATGTGCAACAGTCTTTTTGTTGTGACTGTCTGAAACTCAACATGTCATCTTTACAATGAGTAGTAACCTATCCTTTTCATAACAGTGTTGAAATTCCAACCTATACTTTCCATTGTTTGATTCTCACTAAGTATAATTTTTTGATTCATGTTATCAGAGGCTTTGGTAAGTTCCCATAATATACTGACAGGATAATAATTTTTCTTGTTTAGCTCTGCTTGCACTTTGTTTGTTTAGTGTTGTATTTGCAGTGTGTGGAGAATTCTTTATGAAAAACAAATTAAAGGCAGTTAACAAGTTCTGGTCCATAACTGAGTAATAATTTTATCATAGGCTACTTCCTCAAATACTGCTAAGAAGACGGGAAGGAGTGATATAGGTCTGTCACTAGTGGTGGTTTGCATATCTCCATTTTTGAAGATGGGTATTGCTTCAAATAGCTCTGAGCACTATGGGACTTAACATCTGAGGTCATCAGTCCCATAGAACTTAGAACTACTTAAACCTAACTAACCTAAGGACATCACATACATCCATGCCCAAGGCAGGATTCAAACCTGCAACCGTAGCTGTCACACGGTTCCAGACTGAAGGGCCTAGAACCGCTTGGCCACACCGGCTGGCTTAAGATGGGTATTACTACAGCATATTTTCATTAAGTCTAGCAGCAAATATCTCCCAAGTCATTGATTAATTACAAAGATACCTTCAGGGTAATCCTATCAAGTCAGCACAAGATCTTAGTGCTCTATTAGAAACACCATTTTAGAGAGAAAAATCACTAATTTTTAATGAGCTGATGAATTCTGTTCATTTAGAGGTTGCATTTTTTCAGAGTAATGTACATATTGTATGCAGTGTCTGCATGATTAAATCTAAACACATCTGTATTTGGTTGTTTATTACTCTATGCAGTGAGCTGATGAATTCTACTTTGGGGTTGTATTTTTTGAAACTAATGTTTGTTTGTATTGCAAGCAGTGTCAGCACAAATAAATCTAAATACATCTCTACTTAGTTGTTTATTACTCTATGAAGTGTTTGCAATGACAGTAAGCACATAATCAATGAATCTAGTGGCCAAAACTTGAAAGCATCACCATTTCTTCCAGAGCCCAGAACTATTTTCGGGGGCTCATTTTCATTTTGATGACTAGTTTTGTTTGTTCCTTTTTTAAGCATGTTCCAAAGAGTTTTTGCTTTATTCTTGGAGTGTTTTATTCTTGAGCATAGTGA
Organism: Schistocerca nitens; assembly: GCF_023898315.1. NCBI lineage: Eukaryota > Metazoa > Arthropoda > Insecta > Orthoptera > Acrididae > Schistocerca > Schistocerca nitens. The sequence continues at coordinate 533,840,791 of NC_064621.1, read as the reverse complement.
ATGGGTTTAGCTTTTTTTAATGTCTGAATGGAGGATTCAACAATGCTGCTGGTAATCAAGTTTCAAATCCTGACTATTGCTTGTTCTCTGAATTATGCAGGGCTCTCTCTCTTATTAACACAACATACTTTAATCCTGTCTGTTATCCACACCTTTCATTGCACCATATATCTCATTCCACACACCCCATTGGCTCAGTCTCCTCTAGTCTCTACAACTATCTCTCCTGCTATCTATCCCCTATTCCCAATCCTCCATCCTTCTGCTTCTACAGTAGTGTCTCCCTCCTTTCCTTCTCAGTTTGAATCCTGGCACAGAAACATTTTCACTGCCAGTATTGCTGTGGGAAAAGGACGACAAATGACGGAGTTCAAAGGTGGTCCTTATGACAGCTTGGCAGACTCCTTGGTGCTATTCAGGAGTAGGCTATGTGTTAGCAGTTGAGCAGTTTTCTAAAACACTCAATTTTTGGTTGATTGACTACCCTCATCCAAGATGGCCGCCGAGTAAGTGACGCTAGAAACTGTTTCCAGGAAGTTAAGTGATTTGGACAGGAATATAATTTAGTTTAACGCCGATAACAAATTAAATACGTGCATTAGTGTATTGTTTAGTCTTGCCGCTGAAGGTTTGACTTTTCTTTGCGTATTTTTTCGGAAAACACGAAAAGATCGTAACTTCGCGAAGTCGCGCTTAGGCTTAAATTTTGTAAACGTGTTTGTTTCTTGTTTCACGGTAATTTAACTAGTTTCTCGGTAGCAAATAAGTAAACTACTGTAAATAACTTATAACTTCATTGTTTTAAAACAGATTTCAGAAAAACAGCGTAACTTTATATCAGAAACTTGCTTATATACATTTGTTTATAGGCCTAATTCTCGTAACGTTTTTGTAGAATCAAACTTAAACTGTCTCGTTTAATTGTCCATTTTTTATTCCATCGAGTGAAATATATAATAAATAGTGTATACCTTCATTGTTTTATTACAGATCTCAGAAAAACAGCGGAATTTTAAATCAGAAACTTGCTTATACACGTTTGTGAATAGGCTTAATTCTTGTAACGTCTTTTTTTGATTTTCGGTAATTTAATTGATTTATTCTAGCTAAAGCATTATTTTTGCCATGAGTGAGAAGTGCCTGACTTGCCGTAGAATTGTTAGTTCCGGGGTTTGATGTGATGGATGCAGTAGTTTTTTTCATTGGGGGGGACTGCAGTGGCGTGGGTGTCGGGGAAGTGGATCAGGCTCATCAGTGGTTATGTAGGATTTGCAGCAGAGATAGGAAGATAGTGGAACAGGAGGGGAAAATTGCTGCCCTTCAGGCTGAGCTAGATCAGGCTAGGGAAGATCTGGACAGGTTAAGGAGGGAGAAGGGCAAAGAGAGGTGAGAAGTGGCAACAGGTAACAGAAGGAACAGGCCTAGAACTAAGTCTGACAGTTTTGTGGTGAATGTCAAAAATAAGTTTGACCTGTTGCTTCAGTTAGAAACTGATGAGCCTCAAGCAGAGGTAGGTGTAGACAGGACACGACAAACTTTCAATAGGATATTGAAAAAGAATGTAGGAAAGTCATCGAAAAGGAAGAAAGTTTTGTTGTTAGGCAGTTCTCACCAACTTCTGCAGGAGGAATTAGGGCCAGAATACCAGTTCACAAATTTTTTCAAACCAAGTGCTAGTCTGGATCAGGTGACAGAGGATTTAGGTTCACTCTGTAAAGGATTTACCAGGGAAGAGTCCGTGGTTATTGTGGGAGGGCCAGGGAATAGCATCGACAGAGATCCTGGGTACAGTATAGAGTGTGACCTGGTAAAGATTGCGTCGGCATCGAGACACACCAATGTTGAATTTGTATCTGTCCTGAGACGCCATGACCGGCCTCATTTGAACTCTTCTGTTCGGAGAGTTAATTTGGAATTGGAACGGCTGCTTGGGTCGGGTGCGGGGACTCATATTGGTGTGGTTCCTGTTGATTCTCTCAGTAGGTGGGACTATACCAGGCATGGCCTACATCTCAACAGGAAAGGGAAGGGGAAACTGGCTGGGGTAATAGCAGGAAATTTAAGGGGGGAGGCACTGCCATGAATGGTAAAATACCAGTGGTTACAGGTGTTGGAGCAGCATCTTTTTTAGAATAGGTAAGACAGAAATATGTCAAGTTCTACGAGAGGTCAGGATTGAAACAAATCTTCAGTTTAGGAAAGAAATTAAACAGCACAATTCTAGCACATTGGATCACCAATCACAGCTGTCAATTATAAATTTTCACCAATCACCAGAAATTTTATCTCCACCAAGTTGTATCTCAGTCCTAGGTAATTGCATTGATGAATTAAAGTCACCCAACCCAGTTGACATAATCTGCCTCTCTGAACACCATGTGACCACTGGTATAGAAACTAGGCATGAGCACAATGAGAAACTCAGACAGGAGAGTACTGCAAATGTTAGAAAAAGGAAAGGTTCTCATAAAAGTATAATTAAAAATAATATAAGTATATTTCATCAAAATATTGGGAGTTTAAAGAATAAAATAGATGAGCTTCTGGTTTGTTTAGAAGATTTAGAAGTTGAGGATGAAATAGATATACTATGCCTGTCTGAGCATCACATTGTTACTGATATGGATAAGGTAAATGTAAGTGGATATAAGCTCTCTGCACATTTAATGAGAGAAAATATGGAGAAAGGAGGAGTTGCAATATATATGTCAAACGTTATCATTGTGCAAAAAGTATAGAAACAAAAAAGTTTTGTGTAGAGAAGCATATAGAAGCATGTGCCTGTGAGCTTAAATTAAATAAAGGCACATTTATAATTGTAACTGTATATAGGTCCCCATCAGGAAATTTTCATCTATTTCTGAAAAATTTGGACTCCTTGTTGTGCTATCTGTCAGACAGGGGGAAGCAAATTATTATTTGTGGGGACTTCAATGTAGATTCTCTGAAAGAGGGTAATAGGAAAAATGACCTTGAAGTATTACTTGGTTCTTTCAATTTGACACCCGTTATTGATTTTCCTACTCGGGTGGTAAAGGATAGCAGCTCACTGATAGATAACTTCTTTATAGACCAAGATAAGTTTAACCAGATAAATGCTCAGCCTGTTGAGAATGGTCTTTCTGATCATGGTGCACAGCTAGTTACAATATATGACATAGCTCCATTCAGCAATACTAAACAGTCCTCCAAAGTAGTGCGTTCAGTCAACGATTTAACAATTGCAAATTTCAGGGAAAGCCTACAGCAGTTAGACTGGGATGAGGTGTACCGTGAACCTGATGCCAATTTAAAATATAATTTATTTCATGACATGGCTTACTAAGGGTATAAAAATATCTTGTAACCGGAAAAGGGAAATGTATCTGACAGCAAGAAAGAGTAGTGACCCAGAAACTATCAAACATTATAAAAACTACTGTGTTATATCAAGAAAAGTTATTAAAAAATCCAGAAGTATGTGTATCATGTCTGAAATCAGCAACTCTGATAATAAAATTAAAACAATTTGGAATATTATTAAAAGAGAAACAGGTCAACCAAGAGCACAGGAGCCGGCCGAAGTGGCCGTGCGGTTTAAGGTGCTGCAGTCTGGAACCGCAAGACCGCTACGGTCGCAGGTTCGAATCCTGCCTCGGGCATGGATGTTTGTGATGTCCTTAGGATAGTTAGGTTTAACTAGTTCTAAGTTCTAGGGGACTAATGACCTCAGAAGTTGAGTCCCATAGTGCTCAGAGCCATTTGAGCCATTTGAAGAGCACAGGAAGACAGTATTGCCATCAAATTGAATGAAAACTTTACGAACAAAAAGTCAGAAGTTGAAAATATTTTTAATAATCATTTTCTAAATGTTGTGGATATAGTAGGATCCAGGTGTTCATTAGAAGATGCTAGGCTGTTAATGGAAGAGGCATATACCTATGCAATTTGATACAATTGAAATCTCACCCACTTCTCCCTCTGAAATTAGGAAAATAATAAACTTGCTTAAAAGCAAAAACTCACATGGAATTGATGGCATTTCCAGAAAAATACTAAAAGCTTGTTCTCAACAGATAAGTAAGATTCTCAGCCACCTGTGTAATAGCTCTCTGGAACAGGGCATTTTCCCTGATAGACTGAAATATGCTATTGTTATACCTTTGCATAAAAAGGGGGATAGATCTGATGTCAGCAATTACCGTCCAATCTCCCTTCTAACAGCTTTATCCAAAATTTTTGAGAAAGTAATGTATTCAAGAGTAGCTTCACATATCTGTAAAAATGAAGTACTAACAAAATGTCAGTTTGGTTTCCAGAAAGGTTTTTCAACAGAAAATGCCATATATGCCTTCACCAATCATATTTTGAATGATCTGAATAACCGATCACCACCCATTGGGATTTTTTGTGATCTCTCAAAGGCTTTTGATTGCGTAAATCATGAAATTCTGCTAGACAAGCTCAAATATTGTGGCATGAGTTGGACAGTGCACAAATGGTTCAGTTCGTACCTAACTGGACGAGTGCAGAAAGTTGAAATAAGCAGTTCTCATAATATGCAAAGATCAGCACATTCCTCAAACTGGGGAACTATCAAGAATGGGGTTCCACAAGGGTCAGTCTTGGTTCCTTTGTTGTTCTTAATATATATTAATGACTTGCCATTCTATATTCATGAAGAGGCAAAGTTAGTTCTCTTTGCTGATGATACAAGTATAGTAATCACACCTGACAAACAAGAATTAACTGATGAAATTGTCAATACTGTCTTTGAGAAAATTGCTAAGTGGTTCCTTGTAAACGGACTCTCACTGAATTTTGATAAGACACAGTACATACAGTTCCGTACAGTGAATGGTATGACGCCATTAATAAATATAGACCTTAATCAGAAGGATATAGCTAAGGTAGAATATTCCAAATTTTTAGGTGTGTCCATTGATGAGAGATTAAATTGGAAGAAACACATTGATGATCTGCTGAAACGTTTGAGTTCAGCTACTTATGCAATAAGGGTCATTGCAAATTTTGGTGATAAACATCTTAGTAAATTAGCTTACTACGCCTATTTTCACTCATTGCTTTCATATGGTATCATATTTTGGGGTAATTCATCACTGAGGAATAAAGTATTTACTGCACAAAAGTGTGTAATCAGAATAATAGCTGGAGTCCACCCAAGATCATCCTGCAGACATTTATTTAAGGATCTTGGGATATTCACAGCAGCTTCTTAGTATATATACTCTCTTATGAAATTTGTTATTAACAACCAAACCCAATTCAAAAGTAATAGCAGTGTGCATAGCTACAATACTAGGAGAAAGGATGATCTTCACTATTCAAGATTAAATCTAACTTTGGCACAGAAAGGGGTGAATTATTCTGCCACTAAAGTCTTTGGTCACTTACCAAATAGTATCAAAAGTCTGGCAGATAACCAACAAGGATTTCAGAAGAAATTAAAAGAATTTCTGAATGACAACTCCTTCTACTCCATAGAGGAGTTTTTAGATATAAATTAAGAAAAAAATATTATAAAAAAAATTTAAAAAAACACAAAAAAATAAAAAAACGTTGTTATATTAACTTAAGTATGTTGTTAAATTAACTTCATTATGTCATGTATTGGAAAATTTGACTCGTTCCACATCATTACGAAATATCGTATTCGTGATCCATGGAACTAGTATTAATCTAATCTAATCTCTAATCATGAGGATGATCAACCTCTTGAACTGGACCATCATAATGGCCTTTTTAGTATGTTTTTGAGAGAAGCCTATGTATCAACAACAGTCTTCACTGTCTTGCTGCATTTCATCCACAGACATATCACTGTGCTCTAGTAAATACTCACCATTGCCATCCACAACACAATGTTACACAATTGAAACATTATGCTAAATAAAAAAGAGAGCGGCTTTAGTTTAATATTTCAGTGGACCCAAAGAACATCAATTGAAATGGATCACAATGTTCAAGTTGAAATTAATGCATAAGCAATGCAACGCCTATAGCATGAGTAATTCTAGACATAGCACTTATGGATCTATAGGACTGTTTACCTACAACTGCACTTAAAACAAACCAAGTTTTCTTTATTTCTTTAGTTATAGTATGAATCACATGCAATTAACATTCATTTAACAAGCATAGTATTTATTTGAACCTGTGCTTAATGAGTCAGGTGAAATAATTATAAATCACTAAGAAACAGCAAAAAGAAAGGGAAAGTTCCCCCCCCCCCCCCACACACACACACACAAAATATTATCAAAGGAAAGTTATGGGATAAGATGCGATGCAAGACAAATGCAGAACATAGAATACCTTGCTGCATTACAGCATGTCACAGCTGTGTAACCTTTAGTATCAAAAGTGGGTGCAAGGGAAGGCCACAACTACCAGATTTCAGACAACTGAAGCTGTTTTGTTATCTTTTATAGTTTATACGTTACCAAAAAGTCTACTTTTAATAAATAAAAAGGGAAATTATGAAGTGACTACGTTTATCCTAACATTATTAATACTATCAGCCACTCCTACTCAAAAAGTAATTGCCTCCTCAGCTTTGACAAAAATGTAATACAGAAAAGCAAATTATATGTTAGCTGATCAGTATTCACACAGAAAATATATAAATTGCAATTGCAACCATTGTGATAAGTTGCATACATTAAGGAGGATAAGTGACCGCCACAACTGAAAGTAATCACAACATTGTGAAAAAGATAGACTGCTACTCACCATAAAGGGGGGATGTTTGAGTAGCAGACAGACATGACAAAAAAAACTGCTAAATATCTGAGCATTCAGTCAAACAAATGGCCTTCTCCTAATGAAGACAACACACACACACACATTCACAACTCAAACACGCATTGACCACTGACATACAGTGGTCACGTGTGTGTGAGTTGTGCTTGCATGAATATATGTGTTGTCTACTTTAGAAGAAGACCTTTTGGCCAAAATCTCACATTTTAACAGTCTTTTTGTTGTGCCTGTCTGCAACTAAACATCTCTATGTGGTGAGTAGCTATCTACCTTTTTCATAATACTGTCATTACTTTCAGTTGTGACAGAAACATAGGTCTGATGGCAATGATAGTTTAAGAAACAGTGTTTTGATCAAATGTTTCATCACCAAGTTCACTTAAATATAATGACCATCATTCAAATCGTGATGACAGAGAAAAAGACAGATCTTTATTTATTTTCAGACTCACCGGAGCAAATCTTGTGAAACAAGAAATTCTTGATGTTTCTAGCTTCTTTTAGGTTGTCCAGCACCACTTCCCTTATTTGACAAGAGAATAGTCTTCATCATTTCTGGCCACTGCATGCTGCATAGGCTGTTACAAACACACAATGGTCATCACTATTAGCTAAATAAACGGCAAAGATTTCCTCTAAATCTAGTCCGAAATTCATATCTTACTCGATTTGCCTCTGAACAAAATACAGGTCGAATAATGTAATAAACAGTAACAGCTACAGAATTAACAAAAGATGACAATACATTATAGACGAGTTGGCATAAGATGATCCTTGACAGCTGTAGTGAGCTGGGTGCAGCAGCTTCACAGGCCTACCTCAACAAATCACATGCCGCGATTTTGCCACAGCTGTGTAGAATGCTACCGTTTTTGCCTGCAGCAATTATCACTTCGCAGCTGAATGTTGGCAAGAGCGCTGTGAGCTGTCAGGGATCTTCTTAGACCATTTCAACTATAGCTTTCAGACTCATGGGTTTCACCCTGTGATAAACAAGAGGAAAGGGTCTCTAGAAAAAAATTTTCATAAATAAAGTGCATCCTGAATATGTTATGATTGGACATGATACACACACCATTTCTACTTCAAAATTACATAATGCATTAATTTTACAGTTCAGTGATATTAATATGATTCTGTTGCAAAATATGTGCAAGAAACTATATATTGCACATGCAATACAGAATTCTGTGCAGACAATATGTACACTTGACGTGCCATTCAAAGTTGTTTTGGAACTTCTACACCCCTATTCCTATGTGTACAGCTACAGTTCTATAACATAGTGCTTTACCATCATTTCTATACAGGGAAGAGATGGATAAAGAAGAATATCTGTATCTGATATGAATTCTCACCTTTGACTAGTAACATAGAAAACACGACGAATGGTGCAAACAACCTGGAGATTCCTATAACGTAATATCAGTGGCGATTTCTTCAAACGCTCTACACTACAGATCAGCCAGTCACCCCAAGCGCACATTTTAGTTTCATATTTTTTCGATTTACCAACTCATAACCAAACTGTTACCTTTCAACCTAACCAAGACCTCAGGCAACGCTACAGATCAGTCTGTCACAACAACCAAGTTTTTTTTGCTTTCACATTTGTAGGCTTCCTCAACACAATAATATGTGATGCCACAGCAGCCATTACAGTTACGTCAATTGTATAGTATATTCCCCTTAACTCAAAAAAACTAATGTGACTGTGAGTTCTGAGACTTGTTTTATGACCATAAGTTGCCAATATACCATAAAATAAATATATGTCCAAGCTTTTCCAGGAAAACACACTTGTAAAGATGACACATTGGTCTAACATCAAACATATAACTGTAATGGACTAAACTTTGAACTAAGACCTAGCTCAATACCACAAGCTCGATAATGATATAGATACAAAACCTAACAATAAGCAATGATGGAAATATGCAGCTTTTTGAGTGCACTGCTGTTATACTGTGCTCCAAATGGTTCACAATTCTGGACCAAAAGCAAAGACTGAAATGAAATGAATCATAGTGAACTGCAGACAATAGTTGATACTGCAAGTAAAATGCTCTTGGGCTTCCAGCTGGCTGGCAGTGTTAATATACCATGACGTTTTAACGGGTGTCACACTCAATGTCTTCGCAAGAAGACACTCACTTGTGGTATACACCACTTCTAACAAACACCGAACAACGCGCTCCGCACGCGGCCGCCAAATACATCGCTGGCCGCACTTCTCTGCTTCCATCGCCGGCCGTCTTCACACGCACGCTCCCTTACGTGGCCGAGAAATACATCTCTCGCCGCACTTTTCCAGGCGGCTCGCGGCTACCATCGCTGGCCGCCTTCGCGCGCGCGCGTTTGTGAGCACACAGCAATTGGCTACGCCAGGAAACATTGCGATTGGTTTTCCCTGGAAAACAGCGACCCCAGCCGACGGCTCCATTAACTAGCAAGCCTTATATAAAGCCGGCCGCCGCCGCAAACGACAGTTCTCATCGGGAAGTGCAGTACGCCGTGTTCCAGCTGCTTGTGGATGACTCGCCGCACCACTTGAGGTTACCTGGCTGCTCGGCGGAAATCTTGCGACTTCACTTGGAGAGACTGAACTTCACTGGACTTGGGATTAATCACGGAACGTGCACCCCACCATGCACATTCGGACATTGGTATAACCAAACTTTACTTCTGCATTACTTCTGAGTGTGAGCCGGGGTAGACGCTTAGCTAACATAATTGTTAAAAAGTGATTTGTGATTTAATAAACCAGACTGAAGAGGTTATTGTGTTATTCCTGGTTATAACATCACTGAAACATCATTGTATTTTAAAACTGCCACCCATATGGAAACCCGACAGTTCCAATAACAGTGCACGTCGGGAGAGCCTGTATTCACAAAGAACTTATATTGCCACAGATGGGTTTGAAGGTGATAATTTAGTTGTGAATTGGTAGAGCCAATGAATGTGAATGCATAAAAGACTGCAGTAATACACGGTAGCACAGCCTGATGTCTACATTCACATAATTTTTAATGCATTTTTCATTACAAAATTTAAAGTGCATGGTATTAAATTCAGAAAAATCTGTTTTAAATAAAAGAAATTTCCTTCCGAGTATTTTGGTGCCTATATGATACGTAAACTACAAAAAATTACACAGAGACCGAACTGTGTAATTCTTAACATGAACTGTGTCAAAAATATTCTTTTACGGTTTTCTTTCACAACTGTGATGTTAACAACATCTGACATTACTGAATCATCTATACTTCAAACATGGAAAATCCAGGATGGAATAATGACAAAATTATTAAAATGTTATGAAAAGGATAGATTGCTGCTCACCATATAGCTGAGATGCTGAGTCGCAGACAGGCACAACAAAGACTCTAAGCATGTAAGCTTTCAGCCAAAAGGCCTTTTTCTTAATTAGACAAAACACACACACACACACACCTGCACGCATGACCATTGCCTGTCTCTTGTTGCTGAGACCAGACTCTTAAGCCAGTCTGTGACTCAACATCTCAACTATATGGTGAGCAGTAATCCGCCTTTTACATAATTTTACCATCTACATTCGGTAGAATTCATTATTTTCATAAGCTACAAAGGAACTGAATAATAAGTATGAAAAATTATGATCTAATGAAAATTTGGGTATGAGTTTGCCACGCAAATATCACCTGTTGAATTATTGCCACTAGCATGAAGTGCTCATGTTCATCTATTCTTATTATGCTCCCATGAAGTAGTCTCTCACACTGGGACTTACATAACCACAGTTAATGAGAGGTAACAACTCCAACAAGAGAAGCAGGCTACACACTGGCTATATATACCCTAGGGTCATTGTCAGACATTTCTTCAGTTCTCACAGCAGTACGCTGTATGTAACTGTAACATAACCATGTGGGGCTTTTTTATCCAGATGCCAGCCTTCGTATCACATTTGTGTCAAAATATGCTTATTTAAAGTCCTGATTTGATTCACTGAGAATGTTTGGCATTTTCAAGCAATATAACACGAAATATTCCATTGATGACTTAGATGCTCCTTTTATAATTAACTCATTGGTCATTAAAGCTAAGAATACAGCTGGTAGTGCATATGCGAGTTTGGGAAGTCTTTATGTCTTTCGCAACTTCAGGTAAATGTAGTGAGCAACTTTTAACAATGTGGTAACGACTTCTTCCTGTCATCATGGCAAATGGCTTGTTTCCTTTGGTGACAGTGTGAATCTGAAACATAACAGCTGCTTTTTTGTAAGCTGCAACTTAAGTTTTAACAGAGCACGACAGAAGGCTCCAATTGGGCTATACAAACAAGGAGCACCCAAGTTCCATAAAAATGTCAGTGCTACAAAATAAATATGAAGTTCTTTAATGTCTCCTCCCCGTATCACCAACTATAATTAACTATGCACTGGACGATGCCTGAAAGGACTACGGGGTGCGGAGGAAGCAAGTCCGACTTCCGTTTTATACAGTCACCGGATGAGGAGCCGTGAGGATGGAACAATCTCTGCTGTCCCGACCAGTTTATCAGTAGCCCCTTAATCTGTAGTTCGTGCTACCGAGAAAGCAGATGTCATGCACGAAAATAAAGTTCACCGAAATGTTGCTCGCAATCAAAACTGTAATAGTTTTATGTATACAATCTTTAATAATGATCCAAACCGCAACAATTACGTACTCATTACCATGACAGGAAACAGGACCTACGAAATTGAGTACAGTACCGTACAACACAGTAGAGTTGTGGCGATTCGTGAATGAGTCGTTCGTTTGAACGACTCTAAATAAAGAATCGTAAGAATCGAATCGTGATACGGACGAAACGTCGTTCAAAGAATCGTAAGAACGATTGCGTGTTTCCGAGTCGTGACGATTCCAAGTTCCAACGATTCATCGATTCTTAGTACGCTATGCTTCAAAGGCAACTTCCGAATCATGCCGAGTCGTGCCGAATGATTACGACCGCCAGATGGCAGTCAAGTGGAGGATGCGTGTGAACAAAGAAAGCTCGGAACGAACAAACGAAGTTCTTGGGCCGTAATATTACTCGTGAAAACCAAGCTGACACTTGGCGGTGGCTGACGGGAACGAGCGTAATGTCATTTCCCATTTACTATTGCTACCATCAGCCACCGCGCCGACGTCAGCTTAGTTTGCGTGAGTAATACACGAACTAGTGATGACAGAAACGATATATAGCGATTACACAGCTCCCAGTACACACAAAATCAAGAAATCCCAGTATGATGAATAAATACGTACCTCTTAATTGTTGCAGATGCAATTCAAAACACACATACCTTCTTTACACACGAGCAATAGCACTTGGATTATGTATTGTATTTCGCGTATCTCGAAAACGGCCCTAACGATTTGGATGAAATTTTGTATTTAGACTGGTTTTTGCTTTTTGAGTTCACCTACATAGTTTTAGTTATTACTATAAAACAGACGTCTGTAATTAGATACGTTCAAGCCACACAACCAAACTGGCATACCACGTAATTTTGCACCACCTTTTGAAGAAATCAACTCCTCTTTCCTGGCATACTGAAATAAAACAATAGATGCAATCAAATCAAATGTGACCTTTCATCAATTAAGGCATTACACGAATAAATCGAGAATCACACTTGTAACGTCATATGCACATTTACTCATAAATGAACTATTTCCGGCATATATTATCATGACACAATTCAATTCTAACCCCACTGACAATTTCCGACATGTTCTGCCATCTGCGAGTAAGATGTAGAACTTTTTCCATTCCGTAAGAATCGTGCCATCGCAGACTAGAATGAATCGTGAAAGAATCGTGAACGACTCGTAGGAATCGATTCGCAATGTGAGATTGAATCGTAGGAATCGAATCGGGAAAAAGAATCGTGTTGCCCAACTCTACAACACAGTAACACAGCAGTCAACAATGGCTACGTCACACAACAGTCAGCTGGGCAATGTTGGCTGCCACCAAAAATAATGCCGACCGGTGGAAGCCTTCCGCTGTCTTATGACTTCTAACGATTTAAGGATAGGAAAGTACGACGCTGATAGATCAACTACGAGTTAACGAACTGTAACGCTACTGATATGATTTGTTACAATGTTACCAATAAACCCACTCACCACAAAAATCATCAGTCGCCACAAAACGTTCGAATACCACACGCCACCGTACGAAAACCCTGACATAGCGAAAAATCTTCTCAATATCTGATACGCATATAAGAACGGTTTAAAACTCGGAAACGGAAAGCGATCTTATTACAGCATCTCTGAAACCCCCATCAGACACGCAATTATAGGCCGATCTTGTTACATCACACAACTTTTACCATTTGCAACAAAGCAGCAAAACAACATATACATTTGGAACTTATATGCTTCATGTAACATACAGCCTTGCTAATTTGGTTTACTCTTTAGATACACCATCATTCATGGGGTATCTAAAATGAGCCACGTTGCAAGCCATCGCGCGTTATATTGTGTATAGATCTTCCCTCAGACGACTAAGTACTAATTTTTTTTAAAAAATGTCCAAAGCCTATTTAAAGCGATTAACGTATAAAATTGTCATGGTAGTGGTTCCAATGCAGTTAGAATCTGCATCTCCCTTTCCTATCCTGTTAAAACCCGTGTAATTTAAGTCAAGTGTAAGATTCTACTCTACTATTCTTTGACTGTGATCCTCATCCCCCCTCCCCTCCAAATTGAAGTTCACTGTAAGTGAATTTCACTTAAATTAACAACCCTTAGAATCACACTGCAATACCTACTTTTCCAGTGTAACGAGTCCGACGTTCAGTCGCCCAGTTAACTTCACCCGAACCAGCAGGTAGAGTACCGGTACTTATTTCTGTTACAGATATTCGATAGCTGTATCATAACAACAAGAACTGCATTCATACAAAAGACCTGCAAGTTGTGTGTATAGTGACGGGGTCACACGATATCTACGTCTACGTTTACATACATACTCTGTAAACCAATGCAAAGTGCATAGCAGAAAGCACTGAACCACATTTCTGGTTTCTTCATATTCTAATCGCGTAAGAATGCTTAAATGCATCTGTGCACCCTGTAATCTTGTCTTCACAAACTGGTAAAGTGGTTTTCAGCCGGTAATTAAGTCCCAAGTGGCCGTGCGGTTAAAGGCGCTTCAGTCTGGAACCGCGTGACCGCTACGGTCGCAGGTTCGAATCCTGCCTCGGGCATGGATGTGTGTGATGTCCTTAGGTTAGTTAGGTTTAATTAGTTCTAAGTTCTAGGCAACTGATGACCTCAGAAGTTAAGTCGCATAGTGCTCAGAGCCATTTGAACCATTTTGAACCTCACGAATATCTTTAGATTCTTCACTTAATACTGGTTCTTGAAACTTTGTAACAAGGTTTCTGTGGGATAGCAGGCATCTGTTTTCATGCGTTTTCCCGTTCAGATTTTTCAGCACTTCCGTGACGCCCTCAAATAAACCTGCGTGAGTTTAGAAATAGCTATTACAAAAAAAATATCAGCACTGCTTCACGAATTGTATTGTTCTGGGTGCTTAGTCTCCGCAAAAACAAACTACAAACATCTGCATTGAGTTATTTGTTATCTGTCTCTTTCCACCGTAATCGCACAAATCACGTGTTTGCCAATCTCTAACACCAAACGATTTTATGGCGCACTATGCGGAAAGTTCGTTAATTGCCCTCGGATTATAATGAGCGATGTTGCTGTATCACAGCTGCCGATTTTACTTGGACTGTCATTTCGAACTTCGACTACCGTAAATGCCCCAACTACGGTCCTTGAGCACAACTATGGTCCAAACTGTTATGAAGACTCCACCCAGTACCGTTTGGTAACGGCCGAGAGCTACCACCGCTCTCGAAATTCTGAGGTGCTCTGCCCTCTACTGGCAGGTTAAGAAACTGCGAGGTCGGGCACGGTAAAGCACCAACCACACTTCACAGTAGCCATAGCGAAAACGTGAAGAGGCTTGTTTTCAACTTGGTTGTCCGACTTTCCTTCGTACTGAGAGCAAGGTAAGAGTTATCTCCTTTGAATTGCCTTTATTTAGCTTTTAATATATTTGGAATAGATTATCTTTTTTTGGTGCATATCTGCTGACGTTATCTATGAGAAATGTGCAATAAAAGTAAAACGTGTGACACTGAGCACATCTATAGTGCACTTTCCAGGGTGGACCATAATTGTGTCCCATGTTCTTGACTGTTAAAAATACATTTCTTGGCACGTAATTAATAGCATGGAGACAAATGAAGAGTGATATGGCATTTTTTTTAGGCAACTCATAGACAGCAATGAGTGATCGTAAGAGATCAATGAGGAAGACTGAGGGTCCCCCATACAAAACTTATTCTGAAGCTGTGACACAACAATGTTTGGAAGATACTGAGGCAAAAAGACTATCGTCTCGCAAGTGTATATGTGTGTGGCGCCTCTGGTGTGAAGCGCCATGTCTTTGAACCGATGTTCTTTGACTTTACTTTCAGTTCACTTTGTCTATGTCTCGCTGCACACCATATTCGACAATTCTCTTGTATTTGTTTTGTTCAGTGTTAAAATGTTCATCAACTGCAAAATTGTGTTATTATAGTTCTACGCCACATAATACCTACAGTGGTGACCCTGACATCATCGGCGTGTGTTCGAAAATTATTTTGTGCTTCTTTTCATCATTAACAGACTTCATGTGCCAGTCCACATTGTCTTCAGAATAATGGATCTACAAGTGTCTTCCAGTGCAAGCATAGCAGACCTAATTGACTTTGCTTCTGGTCATGAATATACAGATATACCTAAAGTGTGTCTGGTTAAAAGTGGACAATTACCCATTCCCAGCCATGCCGGCAGCCACTTAACCTTATATGGCTCAACATGGTCACCATCGAGTGCAACTACACAGCAAAGGCTGCTTCATGGACAGTGCTGGTTCCACGCTACTCATGGGGACACCGCCCACTACTGCCGCACACCTTGCGCCTTTTCCAACCAAGACCGGTGGACGTGCTTAGGCACCACATCCCACCACGACCCTTCACGACACCTCCCTTCTGACGCCACACCACTTGCTCCAAAAAAAAAAAAATGGCTCTGAGCACTATGGGACTCAACTGCTGTGGCCATAAGTCCCCTAGAACTTAGAACTACTTAATCCTAACTAACCTAAGGACATCACACACATCCATGCCTGAGGCAAGATTCGAACCTGCGACCGTAGCCGTCACGCGGTTCCAGACTGTAGCACCTAGAACCGCTCGGCCACTCCGGCCAGCCCACTTGCTCCAGCGGCGCAACGCCTCTATGCCACTGATTTGTCATCGGGCACTTGCTTTCTCATCAACACTGGCTCCAAAGTCAGCATTATCCCAGCCAAGCACATGGGCAGCATACTTTCTCCTGCTAACCTTGCTCTGATCGCTGCAAATCACTCTCCTATCGCAGTCCTTGGCTCCATCAAAATGTCGCTTCGCCTGTCACCGGTCGCCGCCTTTCCTTGGACTTTCCACATTGCCAACTTGGATGAACCTGTGATTGGGTTGGACTTCTTACGCCGGCCGCGGTGGTCTCGCGGTTCTAGGCGCGCAGTCCGGAACCGTGGGACTGCTACGGTCGCAGGTTCGAATCCTGCCTCGGGCATGGATGTCTGTGATGTCCTTAGGTTAGTTAGGTTTAAGTAGTTCTAAGTTCTAGGGGACTGATAACCACAGCAGTTGAGTCCCATAGTGCTCAGAGCCATTTTTTTTTGGACTTCCTACACCATTACGAACCATCGCCAGACCTGCAGGCCGCCACGAATCTGGTTCTACCGTTCCGTGCTCGAACGAGTTCAGCACGACTTCGCTCTCCGCCTCCTTGGCAACACTTTCTCCATATGCATCTCTGCTCGAGCATATTACTACACAGCTCTCCGATTTGCCAGCTGTGCAACCACAAATCAACAAGCTCCGCACACAGAACGAGGCATTATGCGCCCGCATTGCCGACGCCTCTGCTGATTTGTCACATGCTTGGAGTACGATCGACAGCCTGTCCCCAGAGCCACTTCTTTTGGAACTGTCATCCGCTTCTACTGCATCTTCACACTGCATCACTCATGTGTCGAGTATCTCTCCCCCTGCTACCGGTTCCATGCCGTCGCTGGTGAATCTACAGGACGCTCATGTTCTTGCTTCACAGGATTCCTTGCATCGCGTGGCTGCTGCGCCACGAGTTCTCGTCTGATACCGACACCCTGCCCACACCACTCCGGCCCTGCAAGGATGCTTATGTTCTCGCTTCGCGAAATTCCTCACATCGTGCGCCAGATGCCACCTTCATCTGCCGCACCGGCGCGAGGATTTTGTGTTGAAGTGAGCTAGCTTCGCCCCTGTGCTCCACACTGCTGGGGCAGGCGAGGGGGGGAAGGATGCTCTGTGGCGACCATGGCGTGAAGCGCCATGTATTTGAACTTATGTTCTTTGACTTTACTTTCAGTTCACTTTGTCTACGCCTTGCTGCACCGTGGTTGACAGCTTCTCTTGTATTCGCTTTGTTCAGTGTTAAAATAAATGTTCATTCAACTGCAAAATAATAGTTAGCTTTTCAACGTAATTTTGATGTTCTTTGTGGTTTTCAAACTTAAAAATTTGACATATAGAAGACTCACTCATCTAAGACAAAGACAGGGATTGGCAATGCACACTTTGTTATATCTATATATGCTGGTGTGCAAAAGGACGGAAGTAATTTTCGCTCCATATGTCAGTTCCAAGCAACATAGCTCGATGAAATTTGGACCATGCCTAGAAAGTACTGCTATTTTATTGTACGGAAGGTACCTGAAAGAAATACGCAATGAGACGAATAGAAATTATACTTTTATGTAAGGACAGTGGTAGCTGCTGCTTAAGAGCACAAGAACATCCTAACTTTTGACAACTTGTGGATTTATTGGTTATTTTTCTCTGAGTGCTGCTAAGCATAATATAGATATGGTAATCTGAAACATACAGCTCTTAAATTTATTGTGCTATGCTACACTGCTGCTCCTCTAGACTCTATGAAACTTGGCATCAGGGTCGCGAGCACATCGGTTGTGCACGTTTCGAGCTGACATGACATAATTGCCTTATGAGTCAAATACATACAGATATGATAAACAATGCGCACGGTTGCGGTTCGTGGCATGCACAGCTGGGCCTTACCATTCAACTATAAGTTTATGTCAATGTCACCAGGTGGTAGAACACTGCGGCGGACATTTATATTTGTTCCTTTGGCAGTTGGCATAAATCCCGTTAGATGGTAGCACACTCCTCAGACATTCACTATATATTAAAATGATATTGGTCATCATTATAACAATAATATTATTATTATTTTTAGCAGTGGCTGAAATTGTATAAATTTGTTCATAATCATAACATTTGTACAGCAGTTGCTATTTCACACTTTCAACATTATCTAAAATTAATGAACATACAAAATTTATACTCACAAGCTGCCACAGCTTAAGCACAATAGTTACATTGAAGTCACCGCAATTCATGGTGATCCCCTGGGTGTTACAAAAGGTGGGACACAATTCTCAATTGGATGCGTAATCACCAGAGGAGGCAAAATACGTGCTCTGGAATGTGCTCCTATGCTGGCGACGAAGTTGGTAAGCAGATCATACGGTAGCCCGCTCCATTCCTCCAACAGCAACTGCTGGATGGTCATTGCTTCATGTGGATGTGCTGCAGAACGTCTCACCAATGTGCATCTCACAAGTGCTCGATGGGATCTAAGTGGGGGGGGGGGGGGGGAGGCACTCCATTAGCCATATATCCTCACGTTCTGAGAGCCCCTCCACCTGCACAGTTCAATGCGATCGCGTATTGTCCTCCCATAAACATGAAGTCAGGGAGAAATGCCCCCCTGATAAGTCACATATGGGTAAAGTGCATAGTGTCACAATAACATCAAACGGTGAGTGTATTGTGTTCAGACATATGGAGCTCAGTACGCCTACGCAACGTTATGCCCCCCACTCCATAACACCTGGAGCACTAAAACAACACCGAGCGAGGTGGCGCAGTGGTTAGACACTGGACTCGCATTCGGAAGGACGACGGCTCAATCCCACGTCCGGCCATCCTGATTTGGGTTTTCCGTGATTTCCCTAAATCGCTCCAGGCAAATACCGAGATGGTTCCTTTGAAAGGGCACGGCCGACTTCCTTCCCTAATCTGATGAGACCGATGACCTCGCTGTCTGGTCTCCTTCCCAAAACAGCCCAACCCCCCAGCCCAACTAAAACAATCACGTTCGACAATGTTCCTGGGCGCATTACGTGTTCCCTCCTCTCGCCATGTGAAGGTATGTCCAGCATTTCCATGTTTCACAATGTTTCTGGATGCATTTATGTGTTCCCACCGCCAGTATTGTCGAACATGATCGTTTTGGTGGTCCAGGTATTATGGTGTGGGGATGTATAATGATGCAAGGTTGCACTGACATCCAAATCTTTGACCATGGTACACTCATTGGTTGACGTTATTGTAGCACTGTACTTCTTCCCTATGTGTGTCTTTTCAGAGGAGCATTTGGCCCAGACTTCATTTTTATGGATGACAATGCGCGACCTCGTCGATATGTGCAGTTAGAAGAGCTCTTGAAATGGGAAGAAATTCGGCTAATGGTACGGTATGGCCTGCCCATTCTCCAGACTTAAATCCCATCGAGCACACGTGGGATGTGTTGGGGAGGCGTACTGCAGCGCTTCCACGAGCACCAACGACCATCAAGCAGTTGTCAGCCACACTAATGGAGAAATGGAACGCTCTACCACGAGAACTCCCTACCAACCCTGTGGCCAGCATGGGAGAACGTTGCAGAGCATGCAATGCCGTCCGTAGTGATCACACACCCTGTTAAGTACCATGCTCCATCTTTTGTAGTGCCCAGGGGATCGTCACAAATCACGGTTACTTCAATGTAATTATTGTCTTTGAATAAAAATGTCACTTGTGTTCGTCTTATTGGGCGTTTGCTGTAGTTATTTTTCGTACCTTCTGCACTCATGCTCATAAATTAAGGATAATGCTGATACATGGTGAAACAACGCTCTGGTGGGCGGTTTGCGGGTTTCAATCACCTCGGGGTATGACCATACGGTGCATCTGACCTGCGGTCGTCGCACGGTGGCGCTGGCAGCAGTCCACATACGCAGAGGTGTGTTGGTGCATGTCAGAGTACGGTGCAGCGAGTAAGTGTGCAGACGTTTTCAGACGTCCTAATGGTGACTGTGTGTTGAAAATGGCTCAAAGAACACATATTGATGACGTTATGAGGGGTAGAATACTAGGGCGACTGGAGGCTGGTCAAACACAGCAGGTCGTAGCACGGGCCCTCCGTGTGCCACAAGATTATGGTAATGATTCCAGCAGACAGGAAACGTGTCCAGGCATTACAGTACGGGACATCCACAGTGTACAACACCACAAGAAGACCGATATCTCACCATCAGTGCCCGCAGATTGCTACGGAGTACTGCAGGTAGCCTTGCTCGGGACCTTACCACAGCCACTGGAACAGTTGTCTCCAGACACACAGTCTACAGACGACTAAACAGACACGGTTTATTCGCCCGGAGACCTGCAAGGTGCATTCCACTGACCCCTGGTCACAGGAGAGCCCGTAGAGCCTGGTGTCAAATGGTTCAAATGGCTCTGAGCACTATGGGACTCAACTGCTGTGGTCATAAGTCCCCTAGAACTTAGAACTACTTAAACCTAACTAACCTAAGGACAGCACACAACACCCAGCCATCACGAGGCAGAGAAAATCCCTGACCCCGCCGGGAATCGAACCCGGGAACCCGGGCGTGGGAAGCGAGAACGCTACCGCACGACCACGAGATGCGGGCAGCCTGGTGTCAAGAACACAGTACATGGTCATTGGAACAGTGGTCCCAGGTTATGTTCACGGACGAGTCCAAGTATAGTCTGAACGTCTGAACAGTGATTCTCAGCGGATTTTCATCTGGTGTGAAGCAGGAACCAGATACCATCCCCTTAACGTCCTCGAAAGGGACCTGTATGGAGGTCGTGGTTTGATGGTGTGAGGTGGGATTATGATTGGTGCACGTACACCCCTGCATGTCTTTGACAGAGGAACTGTAACAGGTCACGTTTAGCAGGACGTCATTTTGTACCAGTATGTCCGCCTTTTCAAGGGTGCAGTGGGTCCCACCTTCCTCCTGATGAGTGATAATGCACGGCCCCACCGAGCTGCCTTCGTGGAGGAGTACCTCGAAACAGAAGATATCGGGCAAATGGAGACCTAACCCCCATCTAACACGTCTGGAATGCTCTCGGTCGACGTATCACTGCATGTCTTCAATCCCCTACGATATTTCGGGAGCTCCGACAGGCACTGATGCAAGAATGGGAGGCTATAACCCAGCAGCTGCTCGACCACCTGATCCAGAGTATGCCAACGCATTGTGCAGCCTGTGTACGTGTGCATGGTGATAATATCCCATACAGATGTCGGTGTACATGCACAGGGAATGGTGGCGTTTTGTAGCACATGTGGTTCTGGATGGTTTTCTCAACTTATCACCAAAACTGTGGACTTACAGATCTGTGTCGTGTGTGTTCCCTATGTGCCTAAGCTATTAGCGCCAGTTTTGTGTAGTGACACGTTGTGTGGCACTACATTTTGCAATAATCCGTAATTTATGTGCATGAGTGTACATATGGTCCAAGTTTCATGTAGCTATGTCACTTAGCAGTAACACATCATGCGAAAATTACTTTCGTCCTTAATTTTTGCGCACTAGTGTAAGACCATGGTTTTTGAGGTGATGTCTAATGAAGCAAAATTGGCAGAAGGTTTTTTCATGTCATAAGATAGAAGTATAGGCTTTTCTCTCTTGGTGTATTTTGTAAGGTTTCTGTTATGACAGATAGTCAAAATATGGATGTGTATTTAGAAGCTAGCGCGTTGGGGAGTTGTGAGAATAAGTGAAAATGCGTCTTTGGCCCCAACACCGTGTTTATTGGTCTTGTGTTAAGTGTGGCGGGCAGTAGCAGTCAGGTGTCACTTCTTGGCAAGCTGTCTTAGTTTTGTAACGCTCCTGAGCATCTGACTTTGAAATAATTCGTCTGCGGATGAAAAGAAAGTTTTCTGAAATACTGGGCGATCTCGTGAAATAGTCCAAGGTTTAATTATCCAGATAATCCAGTTTTACACAGCTTCATGTAGTATTCTGTGAAGTTTTATTACAGAGGGCAAGGCTACCAGTAGCAGTGGTGGTTGCAGTGTAAGAGCACAAGAAGACCCTAACTTTCGACACCCTGCGGATTTATTGGTTATTTTTCTTTGAATGCTGTTAGCGTAACACAGATGCTGCAATCTGAAATATATGGCACTTAAATCTACTGATCTACTACTCCGCTAAGACTCCATGACACTTGGCATCAGGGTCGTGTGCACACCTTCAGTTGTGCACGTTCTAAGGAGCTTTTGCGCAAGCGCAACTCGCGTGACGTAACTGCGTTATGGGCCAAATATATAAGGATTTGATAAACAGCGTGCACGGTTCACGGTGTGCACAGCTAGTCCTTGCCACTCAACAAGACGTTTATGGCAGTACCACCAGTGGTAGCACACTGTGGCAGACTTTTACCCCCGTTTGCTCGGCATAAATCCTGCTAGATGATGACACACTCCTCAGATATGCTAATTCACTCACTATAGACTGTAGTAAAATTAGATCGGACCTCAGTATATGTTATTCTTGTACTGACAGTAAACCTATTTTGTAGGTTTCTGAATGAGTTATGCTATATTATGTTATTAAGTTTATCATGCAGTAATCCATTTGAGGGGCTGACAATGAGAACCATAAGGGCCTAAAGCACATCACTGTAGATTGTGAGACTGTAGCATTTATTCATGATTCTGAAATCTGTTGACCTTATGGTGAGTCCGGTTTATCAGTGCTCTAGGCCCACACTGTATATATGAAAATTCAAGAAAAGCTGGATCACTGGTTTCTCTGATATTCACTTAAAAGTGGGATCGACGGCAGTGTTCTTTAGGCCCTTATGGATCTCAGCGCCTCGTTTGTGTTCCAGACAGGTGACCATGTTGGTAGACATTACTATTGTAGTTTAATCATTTCCACAAATGGCAGCTTCTGTTTGGAGTTTGGTTGTTGACTGTGGAAGAATCGACTTTCGAATGCAGTGTAAACATGAACTATGTTGAATCTACACTCCTGGAAATGGAAAAAAGAACACATTGACACCGGTGTGTCAGACCCACCATACTTGCTCCGGACACTGCGAGAGGGCTGTACAAGCAATGATCACACGCACGGCACAGCGGACACACCAGGAACCGCGGTGTTGGCCGTCGAATGGCGCTAGCTGCGCCGCATTTGTGCACCGCCGCCGTCAGTGTCAGCCAGTTTGCCGTGGCATACGGAGCTCCATCGCAGTCTTTAACACTGGTAGCATGCCGCGACAGCGTGGACGTGAACCGTATGTGCAGTTGACGGACTTTGAGCGAGGGCGTATAGTGGGCATGCGGGAGGCCGGGTGGACGTACCGCCGAATTGCTCAACACGTGGGGCGTGAGGTCTCCACAGTACATCGATGTTGTCGCCAGTGGTCGGCGGAAGGTGCACGTGCCCGTCGACCTGGGACCGGACCGCAGCGACGCACGGATGCACGCCAAGACCGTAGGATCCTACGCAGTGCCGTAGGGGACCGCACCGCCACTTCCCAGCAAATTAGGGACACTGTTGCTCCTGGGCGAGGACCATTCGCAACCGTCTCCATGAAGCTGGGCTACGGTCCCGCACACCGTTAGGCCGTCTTCCGCTCACGCCCCAACATCGTGCAGCCCGCCTCCAGTGGTGTCGCGACAGGCGTGAATGGAGGGACGAATGGAGACGTGTCGTCTTCAGCGATGAGAGTCGCTTCTGCCTTGGTGCCAATGATGGTCGTATGCGTGTTTGGCGCCGTGCAGGTGAGCGCCACAATCAGGACTGCATACGACCGAACCACACAGGGCCAACACCCGGCATCATGGTGTGGGGACCGATCTCCTAAACTGGCCGTACACCACTGGTGATCGTCGAGGGGACACTGAATAGTGCACGGTACATCCAAACCGTCATCGAACCCATCGTTCTACCATTCCTAGACCGGCAAGGGAACTTGCTGTTCCAACAGGACAATGCACGTCCGCATGTATCCCGTGCCACCCAACGTGCTCTAGAAGGTGTAAGTCAACTCCCCTGGCCAGCAAGATCTCCGGATCTGTCCCCCATTGAGCATGTTTGGGACTGGATGAAGCGTCGTCTCACGCGGTCTGCACGTCCAGCACGAACGCTGGTCCAACTGAGGCGCCAGGTGGAAATGGCATGGCAAGCCGTTCCACAGGACTACATCCAGCATCTCTACGATCGTCTCCATGGGAGAATAGCAGCCTGCATTGCTGCGAAAGGTGGATATACACTGTACTAGTGCCGACATTGTGCATGCTCTGTTGCCTGTGTCTATGTGCCTGTGGTTCTGTCAGTGTGATCATGTGATGTATCTGACCCCAGGAATGTGTCAATAAAGTTTCCCCTTCCTGGGACAATGTATTCACGGTGTTCTTATTTCAATTTCCAGGAGTGTATTTTAAATGCTAACAGAAAAGTAAAGCTGTGAGGACGGGTCATGGGTCATGCTTGGGTATCTCAGTCAGTAGAGCACATGCCCGCGAAAGGCAAAGGTCCAGAGTTCGAGTTCCGGTCTGGCACACAACTTCGATCTGCCAGAGTGAAAAATCTCATTCTGGGAACAGAAGAGTAAATTACCGCGATAAGTTAGCCGCAAATGAACTGGAGCCTCTGAGAACATATTCTCTGACTGAGAGAGTGACGAAATCAGATAAGCTTGTCTACAAGCGAACTTTTAACAAGGAAGTGTACAGTTAGCACAGGCTATTGTGTGGGTGCAGCGAAAGAACATCTGATTTTCATCCCGGAAGTAAATTCGTGAAATACATTTGTTAGAAATCCTGTTCATTTTTCCGAAATAAATGGAAAAGCTCGAAAATTCCCACTTACACAAAAATGCGAAATGGAGAGTTGGGAAAGCTTACGCATTATTTCATTATTGCCCTAAACTGTACTTAACTATGAACAAAACAACAAAAGTAAAAAATAAAATTGTTTTTTTTTCAGATAAGTTATGCATATTATTACTATTATTATTATTATTATTACTACTATTGTTATTATTATTGACTGTGGCTGAAAGTTGTATAACCTTGTAGATAAGCGTAACTGTTCTACAGCAGATGCTATTAATTTCACGCTCTCATATTTTTCTGAATCTAAAAATTTGTGAACACCCAGCCTGTATATTCGCGAGCCGCCACTGAACAGTAGTGTTGCCAAATGTCCCGATTTCTGCGTGATGTCCCTGTTTTTAGAGATGTCATGACACTTCCGCACGAAACCTTACCCGGGACAATTGAAGATTTGTGGTAAGTTATAAGGGACCAAACTACTGAGGTCATCGGTCCCTGTGCTTACACACTACTTAATCTAACTTAAACTAACATACGCTAAGGACAATACACACGCCCATGCCCGAGGAGGACTCGAACCTCCTACAGGGGGAGCCGCGCGAACCGTGACAAGGCGCTTCGGACCGCAAGGCTACCCCGCGCGACTTTACGAGAGACATCAAGTGCCCCGACTTTTGGGCACTGCTAACAATTCTAAATATAATGCGTATTCACTTCAGAAGTGGTCGAACACATAAAATTTCCGAACTGACTTCCTGAACGTGTCGATGGCATTAGCCATTACCTTACACCAGAGATCGCGAGAATCCAGTTAACTACGGGTACGCCTTAGGGCTTAGGAAATGCCATACCTGTCTGTTTCTCAAATACTCAGCCGCTGTTTTCCAAGGACGTTTAGCTACCAGAGGCCGGCGACTCCACAATGTCCTGGACCTTCCCAACTATAGCACCGCCAGAACACCTGACTGATTCGCTACTAATATACGCCAAAAATCAGTTCTCTTGCCGCTCGTAATCGTGTAGCATTTCTTACCGACAGTTCAATTTCTGTTGTGCCTGTGTTCACTGCAAGTGACCAGAAACGGCTGATACACGAACTGTGTTCGTAGCTGCGAATACTTACAGGGAATGCCGACACTGAAAATTTGTGCCGGTCCGCAATTGCAACCCAGATTTCCGGCTTTACGCGTGCGATCGCCTTATCCGCTTTGGCTGTCCATGTACTGCTCACGGCCAAACACAAACTTCCATATGTCGTCGTTCGTTCGTCACGTGTTTTACTCATACACGCATTATGTAATACCCGTACAGGGAAGGAGACTTTAACTGAAAGTCTTTCTTGGTGCAATAATTTACCAACAGACATATGTATTGTAGAAATTTGTTATATGAACTTCTTATGTGCTACCAGTTTCGGCATTACATTGATGCCATCTTCAGGCCGCTGTACAATGAGTAGAACAAATGTACTATTATAAAAAATATAGAACATACGTTAACAATTGACAGGTATCATGTTAACTATGTAAGTGGCTCCAAAAGACATATTGTACATCATTAAAACTATATGTAACATTAGGGCAAATATGCTTCTGCCTATGTCATGCTGTTGTTAATAGTCTTCACTGTTTTACTCGAACATAGCATGATTGATGAAAATATGTATAACTATTATTCATAAATCAGTATCCCACAGTTGTAATAGGCCATGCAACACATCAAATGTACTGCATACAATCATATGCCCAGTGGAAGGATATTTTTTTAAAATAATTAACCAATATACATAAATAATAAAATAAATTAAAATACAAGAAAATGTGACAAAACCATGTCAGAATACATAAGGTCGTATTGTGTGTGGTACGACAAATAGCTGCCGCAATATTAACGATAAAAAGCATAAAAGAGTTTGTCTTATAACCCAATTGCATTTACGAATTAAACCAATGCAATCGTACTATAAGAACACCTGGTCACCGTAGGCACTTCATTAGAACCCCTATGTAAGACCACCCCGCACTGTGCTGAGTGGATTAATGCAACGGCAGTAGCTGCCTCATATAGTCATAGCTACAAAGATTCTCAATCTCTGTATATCAAAAAATGTCTATCTCCCTACATACAAGTCCTATACAATTATGTAGGATTATATCAAGTGGAATCGAACGAATAAAAAGGAAAGGAAGAAGAAGAAAAAGAAAAATACAGGAGGCCGCCTATAAGTCCGAACACAAACCTCAAAATGAAATGTATACCGTCCCTAAGACTAAGGCTACCACCTGTAACCATGTCAAATCATTCTCATGGTTGCATTAAGGCCGGTTGTAGTAACGTATGAGATGACTATCAGGATCTTAAGTACATCATCCACTGTCATCATATTCTGTCTAATGACCTTAATGAGTCAAACTATCAGCATGGGTCAAACTGTCACGGTACCTAAAAACTGGTCAAAATATTTGACTAGCTAAAATCAAACAATAACGAAAACATACCCATCAGCTAAGTGTCAAGGAAATGAAGTGTTACATCAAGTATAAAACTGGTTAAGTGGCAACTCAAGAGTGCAACGACAGGTGAACAGTACAGTAGTCTAAAGGGATTAGAAAATGATGTTGGACACATTTGCAAGTTATGGCAGTGGACAACTTCCACTGGATATATGATTGTATTCAGTACATTTGATGTGTTGCATGGCCTATTACAACTGTGTGGTACGGATTTATGAATAATAGCGTATACATATGTTCATCTATCATGCTATATTCGAGTAAAACAGTGAAAACTATTAACAACAGCATGACACAGGCAGAAGCATATTTGCCCTAATGTTACGTATAGTTTTAATGATATACAATATGTCTTTTTGAGCCACTTACATAGTTAACATGATACCTGTCAAGTGTTAAATTATGTTATACATTTTTTATGATAGTACATTTGTTCTATTCATTGTACAGGGGCCTGAAGATGGCATCAATGTAATGCCTACACTGGTAGCACATAAGAAGTTCATAAAATAAATTTCTACAATACATACGGCTGTTGGTAAATTATTGCGTCATGAAATACGTGCCAGCCGTTGTCCCACGCTCCATAATGGATCAACGAAGATTAACTGAAAGTCGCTACCTGGTATCGACTGAAAAATACGATATTGAAGTGCTTCCGTTATTCAGAAGAACAATGCCATGTTCCTTCAGACATGCATGCATGTCTGAAGTTCAATTGCATCGTTCTTCAGAACACAGGCACTGTAATGACATATTGAAAACAACTGAGGTTGGACGGCGAGAATAACTCCCGTAAGAGCTTAGGCTAGCTACTGAATATGCACGTTATAGATAATGATTAACGTTTAAATAATTTTTGACTCATGTTCAAGCACGCTGGAAATTTTTTGTTAGCAGTTCGTACTTTTTATGAAGAGGAAAGTACTTTTTAGTGCAGTTGCACCAGTGAACCAACTTCGTTCGTAATATTCACTGAAGCAAAGAAATGGCAGCACCGCAAAATAATTAATGTAGCGTAATGAAATTTCAGAAATACATTTGTCTAGGTAACATATTTAAGTGATTGACATTGCAAGATCACAGGTTTATCAGGCGCTAGGTAAGCCATTGAAAATGTGAGATGGTGGTGATTAATACAGCCAGAATGCTGAATACAAGCATGCAAACGTGCGTGCATTCTGTTGTACAGGTGCCGGCTTCAGTTTGCGGGAAGCAGCACCATGCCTGTTGCGCTTAGTTTGTCAGAACAGCAACGTTCAAATGGTTCAAATGACTCTGAGCACTATGGGACTCAACTGCTGAGGTCATAAGCCCTCTAGCACTTAGAACTACTTAAACCTAACTAACCTAAGGACATCATACACATCCATGCCCGAGGCAGGATTCGAACCTGCGACCGTAGCAGTCGCGCGGCTCCGAACTGAGCGCCTAGAACCGCTAGACCACCGCGGTCGGCAGAACAGCAACGGTTACTGCTGTTTGCGGATGACGCTGAAGTTGCCATCCGATGCTGTTCCATATGTGCTCGATTGGATATACATCTGGTGATCGAGCAGGGCAAGGAAATGTGTCGACAAGGTGTAGAGCATGTTGGATAACAGCAGCGATATGTGGACGAGTGTTATCCTGTTGGAAAACACCCCCAGGAATGCTGTTCAAAAAAATGGTTCAAATGGCTCTGAGCACTATGGGACTTAACAGCTATGGTCATCAGTCCCCTAGAACTTAGAACTACTTAAACCTAACTAACCTAAGGACATCACACAACACCCAGCCATCACGAGGCAGAGAAAATCCCTAACCCCGCCGGGAATCGAACCCGGGAACCCGGGCGTGGGAAGCGAGAACGCTACCGCACGACCACGAGATGCGGGCCAGGAATGCTGTTCATGAATGGTAGCGCAACATGTTGAATCACCAAATTTGATGCACTACAATTTTTCAGTCAGGTTGCGTGGGATAACCGCGAGAGTGCTCCTGCTGTCATACGAAATCGCACCTCCGACCATAACTCCAGGTGTAGATCCAGCGTGTGTAGCAGACAGACAGATTAGTTGCAGGCCTTCGACCGGCCTCCTCCTAATCAACATCACCGGCAACGGGGCAGAACCAGCTTTCATTAGAAAACCCAACAAACATCCACCATGCCCTCCAATGAGCTCTCGCTTGACACCACTGAAGTCGCAAACGGCAGCTCGGGGCTGTTCTTGAAATAATCGATTTGTAACTTTTTGTTGTGTCGCTGTGGTGCCAACTGCTGCTCAAACCGCTGCTGCAGATGCAGTACGATGCACCAGAGCCGTACGCCGAATACGACGGTCTTCCCTGTCGGTAGTGCCACTGGCTGTCCGGGGCCCTTGCCGGCATGGTGTTCGGTCAGAGGGCTGCGTGCCCTCTGTAATAAAAAAACTGAGTCAAGGAATCAACGATCAACTTGAACAGATGTCTTGTGACGTCCGCCCAGACCAAACGCAACGAACTATATCGAACAAAATGAAAAAAAAAAAGAGCCCGGTCTGCTTGCGACCGTGCATTCTCGAGACCACCACTGCCAGTATTCATGTACAGCGGCTACATTTCTTCCAAGTCTTCCTGCAATATCGCAGAAGGAACATCCAGCTTCCCACAGTCGAATTACACAACCTCGTTCAAACTCAGTGAGGTGTTGGTCTTTGTCGCCTTAACGACATTCTTGACTAACGTCAACTCACAATGTCCAATCTCAAAGGTAACCAACGTTGACGACCGTTATAGCGTGTATTCAAAGCAAATCTGATTTGCATTCTCATAGTGGCGCTACTAGCGCCACTCTTATGCTACTGGCGCGAAATTTGAACAGACGTCATCTTTCAGATGTAGAAACACTACCAACTTTCGTTTATGTTGCACGATTCCCTTATTGGTGGTGCATTTTTTTTTTTTTTTTTTTTTGCCTTTAGTGTGTTATAAGAAGATATCTGTATTCGCATGACCAAAACTCTTGTTCCTCCTGCCACCGAACTTCACTAATTCCTTGAAAGGAGAAAATATAAAAATGCAGTAAATGAAGCAGGCAAAAAGGAGTACAAACGTCTCAAAAATGAGATCGACAAGAAGCGCAAAATGGCTAAGCAGGGATGGATAGAGGACAAATGTAAGGATGTAGAGGCTTATCTCACTAGGGGTAAGATAGATACTGCCTACAGGAAAATTAAAGAAACCTTTGGAGAAAAGAGAACCACTTGTATGAATATCAAAAGCTCAGATGGAAACCCAGTTCTAAGCAAAGAAGGGAAAGCAGAAAGGTGGAAGGAGTATATAGAGGGTCTATACAAGGGAGACGTACTTGAGGACAATATTATGGAAATGGAAGAGGACGTTGATGAGGATGAAATGGGAGATACGATACTGCGTGAAGAGTTTGACAGAGCACTGAAAGACCTGAGTCGAAACAAGGCCCCGGGAGTAGACAACATTCCATTAGAACTACTGATGGCCTTGGGAGAGCCAGTCCTGACAAAACTCTACCATCTGGTGAGCAAGATGTATGAGGCAGGCGAAATACCCTCAGACTTCAAGAAGAATATAATAATTCCACTCCCAAAGAAAGCAGGTGCTGACAGATGTGAAAATTACCGAACAATCAGTTTAATAAGTCACGGATGCAAAATACTAACGCGAATTCTTTACAGACGAATGGAAAAACTGGTAGAAGCCGACCTCGGGGAAGATCAGTTTGGATTCCGTAGAAATATTGGAACACGTGAGGCAATACTGACCCTACGACTCATATTAGAAGCTAGATTAAGGAAAGGCAAACCTACGTTTCTAGCATTTGTAGACTTAGAGAAAACTTTTGACAATGTTGACTGGAATACTCTCTTTCAAATTCTGAAGGTGGAAGGGGTAAAATACAGGGAGCGAAAGGCTATTTACAATTTGTATAGAAACCAGATGGCAGTTATAAGAGTCGAGGGACCCGAAAGGGAAGCAGTGGTTGGGAAGGGAGTGAGACAGGGTTGTAGCCTCTCCCCAATGTTATTCAATCTGTATATTGAGCAAGCAATGAAGGAAACAAAAGAAAAATTTGGAGTAGGTATTAAAATCCATGGAGAAGAAATAAAAACGTTGAGGTTCGCCGATGACATTGTAATTCTGTCAGAGACAACAAAGGACTTGGAAGAGCAGTTGAACGGAATGGATAGTGTCTTGAAAGGAGGATATAAGATGAACATCAACAAAAGCAAAATGAGGATAATGGAATGTAGTCGAATTAAGTCGGGTGATACTGAGGGAATTAGATTAGTAAATGAGACACTTAAAGTAGTAAAGGAGTTTTGTTATTTGGCGAGCAAAATAACTGATGATGGTCGAAGTAGAGAGGATATAAAATGTATACTGGCAATGGCAAGGAAAGCGTTTCTGAAGAAGAGAAATTTGTTAACATCGAGTATAGATTTAAGTGTCAGGAAGTCGTTTCTGAAAGTATTTGTATGGAGCGTAGCCATGTATGGAAGTGAAACATGGACGGTAACTAGTTTGGACAAGAAGAGAATAGAAGCTTTCGAAATGTGATGCTACAGAAGAATGCTGAAGATTAGATGGGTAGATCAAATAACTAATGAGGAAGTACTGAATAAGATTGGGGAGAAGAGAAGTTTGTGGCACAACTTGACTAGAAGAAGGGATCGGTTGGTAGGACATGTTTTGAGGCATCAAGGGATCACCAATTTAGTATTGGAGGGAAGTGTGGAGGGTAAAAATCGTAGAGGGAGACCAAGAGATGAATACACTAAGCAGATTCAGAAGGATGTAGGTTGCAGTAGGTACTGGGAGATGAAGAAGCTTGCACAGGATAGAGTAGCATGGAGAGCTGCATCAAACCAGTCTCAGGACCGAAGACCACAACAACAAGAAGATATCTAACTAATGAGCGAAAATAAACATTCCTCTTTATATCACGCCGGCCGGTGTGGCCGTGCGGTTCTAGGCGCTTCAGTCTGGAACCGCGTGACCGCTACGGTCGCAGGTTCGAATCCTGCCTCGGGCATGGATGTGTGTGATGTCCTTAGGTTAGTTAGGTTTAAGTAGTTCTAAGTTCTAGGGGACTGATGACCACGGATGTTAAGTCCCATAGTGCTCAGAGCCATTTGAACCTCTTTATATCCCGACTTTTTGTCCTTGAACCACGGATTTTTTTAAACCACCGTTCCCTAAGTTTCGATGACAACACTAACTCTCACTAACAATAAATGGCTTTATCAGTTTGAACCCTCGTGTAACGCTGCGTTCACAGTGACACCGTCAACGGTCACCAAACGACGTCGGTAGCGGTTGCCCGATCATATCGGCCGGCAGCTTGGCCACAGTGAGTCCGGTCTCCTTCGTCAGTTTATGGTTCGATCAAGGAACTTAGGTTGCGGTAGAATCTGTTTTATCGAAGAAGCTAGTATCTATTTTAGCCCCGTTGGGCGAGTTGGATGCCACGTAATGAGGTATCTCGGACAGATAACCTCTTCCATGCCAACCAGCGCGGATTTCGAAAATATCAAGCGTGTGAATCCCAACTCGCACTTTGCTCTCATGGAATACTGAAACCTATCAATCAAGGCAGTTACGTAGAGACAGTATCTCTCGAATTCCGAAAGCATTTGACTCAATACCACACCTTCGGTCGGCCGGTGTAGCGGAGCGGTTCTACGTGCTTCAGTCTGGAACCGCACGACCGCTACGGTCGCAGGTTCGAATTCTGCCTCGGGCATGGATGTGTGTGATGTCCTTAGGTTAGTTAGGTTTAAGTAGATCTAAGTTCTAGGGGATTGATGACCTCAGATGTTAAGTCACATAGTGCTCAGAGCCATTTTTTTGAACCTACGCTTATTATCAGAAGTGCGGTAGTATGGGGCGTTAGCTGAAATTTGTGGCTGAATGAGGACGCAGCATGTTGTCACGGATGGAGAGGTAACTTCGGATGTATCCTAGGAAAGTGCGTTGGATCCCTTGCTATTGACCTTGCGGACAACATTAGGAATAACCTCAGATTTTTCGCAGATGATGGATGCAGTTATCTATAGTGAGGCGTAGTCTGATGAAAGATGCACAAATATCCAGTCAGATCTTGATAAGATCTCAAAATGGCGAAAAGATTGTCAACTTTCTTTAAATGTTTAGAAGTGTAAAATTGTGCACTTCACAAAACGAAAAAAAAAAATTATCCTGTGACTACATCACTGAGTCAATATTGGATTCGGGAAATTCGTACAAATACCTAGGTGTAACATTTCGTAGGGTTATAAAATGGATCGGGAAATTCATACAAATACGTAGGTATAACACTTCGTAGGGTTATAAAATGGAACGGTCACATAGATTCAATGATGGGTAAAGCAGGTGGCAGACTTCGGATCATTGGTAGAATACTGGAGAAGTACAATCAGCCTTCAAAGCAGATTGGTCACAAATCACTCGCATGATCCATCCTAGAATATTTCCCAAGTGTGTGGAACCTGTAACAGACTGACAGGGGATATTCAACGTACACAGAGCAGAGCAGCACGATTACTCACAGGTTTGTCTGACCCGCGGGAGAGTGTCACGGAGATGTTGAAAGAGCTGAACTGGCAGACTCTTGGAGGTCGACGTATACGATCCCGAGAAAGCCTACTTAAGAAGTTTCAAGAACTGGCTTTAAATTATGACTACAGGAACGTACTACAAGCTCCTACACATCGCCCCCTTAGCAGATGAGGACAAGGTTAGATTAATTACAGCACGCTCAGAGGCATTTATACAACCATTCTTACCGCGCTCCATGCGTGAATCGAACGGGGAAAATTCCTACGCTCTGCCACGCATTTCACGATGATTTGCAGAGCATGAATGTAGGTCTAGATGTAGACGCCCCTGTG